>NC_086235.1:8315000-8337500 GCF_036321145.2 Pelmatolapia mariae | reverse complement strand
GAAAATTGATATGATGTTGTTACTTAACCCTTTAAAGCCAGTTGGAGCGGGCACGCTCCATTTTGCGTAACTATTTTTAAATCCCGGTAGCACTACAACCTCTTAAGCTAGCGCAATAATTTTTTAGGCATATGAAACTGGAGGAGTTGTACTTACATCTTATGCCATCAGCTTGTCCTAGGTCAGAGTTTCCTTCCATATATATCTTTGCAAAAACTTCTTAAAAAGCACTTGCAGGAACAAAAACATAATATTCCAGAAACATGCTTTGCCGATCCGTTTAGCTGTTTGTAACACTTCCTACGTCCATCAGCGTCCATCAACTATGAAAACACTTAAAATAAATTTCCTGTGGTGGGAAAGTAGTTTGTGCAACTTTTTTGTATTTACAGTTTTGAGGGATAAACCTCTTAAATTTCTCTAACTAGAAATATATTGTAAAAAACAAAAAAGATTTTCTATTTTTTTTGTAGTTTATTGCCCTTTTTTGCAATTTATGTAATTATAATAATATTAGTGCATAGTAATTTGGGCTATAATGGTTGTATATCAACTTGAAATGCTCCCAAAAATGGCACTACAACATGTAAAAATATAATATAAGCTCTCACGGACTAGGTTCTATGGTAGGTCTTAAAGGGTTAATGTTAAGGCAGTTTCCTGATATATCATGGTATTATTATTTCTGCATAAATGGTCTTTTGTATACAGCGGCTCATTCTTCTGTCAGGAGTTCATGGAAGAAAATAAAACACGAAAATAAGTACAAAACCAAACCATTCAGTAATCTTCTCTTATGGTTAACAAAGTTGTATCATTACGTAATGGTATTGTAGAATTGTAGCTGTAGTATCATTGCTTATTTATAACTTTAGTGCTTGTAGACAATAGTATTCCTGCTGTGTAACATTAGTAGTTTACCACTGTGTTGGTACCCTGCAAATATGACCAAAGTAGTTCTTTAATGTAACTCAGATATTACTGTAACATTAAATAAGTATTACTGTAGTATCACGGTGGTAGTATTGTAGTTATTGCAGCCCAGTAAACTGAGTGTGTTAACTGAAACAGTAAAATGTAATTGGACGTCTGCAGAGATGCTCTTTATTTCAGGCGACGTTCAGGATAAAAATGTTGAAGGACTGACTTACACTGTCTTTGTGTCTTTGTTTAGAAGCAGAGCGACACAGATGGATCCAGTTCTCAACCCTATCATCACTGTGGTGGTGGGAAAGACTTTCGTTGTGACCTCTGTGGAAAAACTTTCAGTCGAAAAGACACCCTAAAATTACATCAACGTAGACACACTGGAGACAAACTGAAATACTGCAAAGAATGTGGGAGAAGCTTCCCCACATCAAGTGACTTAAAACAACATGAACTCATTCACAGTGGGGTTAAAAAGCACCTCTGTGATCAGTGTGGGTCATCCTTTATCAGTGCCGGTATCCTTAAAACACACAAACGAGTCCACACAGGAGAGAAACCATACAAGTGCAGACACTGTGACAAAAGCTTCTCACATTCAAGTAGTCGTAACAAGCATGAATGTACACACATGGATAGAAACTACAGCTGTGACCAGTGTGACAAGAGCTTCAGGAATCTCAGTTCATACTCCGAACACAAACGATCCCACGTTACTAATAAACTGTTTCACTGTTACCAATGTGCCAAAACATTCACCTCATTGTCTGCTCTGTGCAAACATCAGCGTGATCACTCAGGGCTGAAATCACTCCCATCACTGGATCACAGTGAATCTGAAGAGACAGAAAGATCCTCTGGTTTCAGTGTCAGACTCAAAAAGCTTGAGATCAGGCTCCACAGAGTTCAGACAGAATCATTTAAACTTGTGTTGAACTGAACTGGTTGCTGGGCTGAACTTCTACATAATACAGATTTACATGGGATCTTATTTTCTGTCGTTTTACTGATTCAGTTTTCTCCTTTTTTCTCTGTCCTGGTTTTGCTCGTCTGTAAATAATTGAAACTCAGTCAAATAGTTCATTGTTCTCCAGCAAAATGTTTTAGAAACTCATGTTTAACCTTTAAAACTCTGACATGTTTTAGCACACAAGGCTTCATCGGGGAGTTCACTCATGATTGGACCATGAGAATAAAGGTTTTTAGTTCTTTCAAAGAGAGTCTTGGAGCTGTTTTTCATTTCTATATGATTCTTCTTGCATCTAAACAAAGATGATTATGATGATGATGAGTCATTTATGAAAAAAGAAGTAAAAAACAATATTGTTGTATGAGGATTTTTATGGCAGATTTTGTGCATCAACGTTTTTGTACATGAAAATGTTAAAAGGATGCAAAGGAGGAGGAGGGCACAAGAACTCAGCACGTGATACTGACTGGAAGCAACACAGCTGCTGTTGACAAAGCAGCAGAGTCAGATATGAATGTGTATTGAATTCATCGTGTAAATATACCAGATTTATCCACATACGCTAGTTTTCATCATTTTTTTACTTTCAGTAAGTTTACTTTTAGTTTATTTTTAGTTTCTTAAGACGCAGGAGAATCTGATTCATCATGATTGAGCATTTCATTAAAGTAATGTTTAAAAGACATTTCTCGTTTGTTCTTTCAGCTGCAGCCTCGCTGGTGTTTAACTGTCTGACAGTAAAGAAGATAAAAGATACGTGCAAACACAAACACATGAAAAGTATTTGCAGAAAAGCTTAAAGCTCTTGTTTGTCTTTTTTTTTTTCGTTCCAGTCATCGCCAACATGGCGAAGATGTGAAGCTGCCTTTCTGCTACAGTATCTCCTTACATACATTTGCTCATATCTTGGGACTTCTTATAGAGTGTCTTTCTTTGAACATGTCTCACTGTGTTTTATTCATGATGTTGCATTTGAGCCTTGCATGACTCTATTTTAATTCATATTAAAATGGATGGATGGCTAGACGGACCCCCTGAATTAATCATCTGAAATCTTTTTATTCCTTTATTCCACTGCTTTCAGGCATTTCTGTGCATCCAAATTTATATAGAGATATCAAAGCACTCATATCTTTACAGTTTGTTAATATCTTCATAGTCTCCAATAATGTTACACCCCAGTGCTTTCATTTGAACCCCAAGTGTCATTGTCTTTGAAAAAGCACAGAGTATAATGCATCTATTTTGCAAAAATAAATAATACAATAAATGTTAAAAGACTTTAAAAGGGTACCCTGTTTTTCCCTTCGTCGTATCGTACAAATATAGATAATATAATTATCCGAGGAACAATTGTCAATAAGCAGAGAAGTTATTAAAATATTAATGCAAGACATGGAAACAGCTGGTGTTGTTCCTAAATTAGGAACAATATTTTAAAATTACTTCACAATTCTTCTTGCACTTCAGATTGTTACAAACTATCAGAATATAAAGAAAGTCAGAAAATGGAAAACCTCAGCTTATAAAACTGCTATTTTTTAACCACAAACCACTGGATCAATTTCAAGGGTTTTGCACTTGATTTTTATTTAACCATAAAACACTGCAGAGATGCAAAGAAATAATCATTATAACAGTGTGCAAATACTATGTGTCCAAGCTATAGACGTCTCTGAAGCGACACTTTAAGAAACTCCTGCATAGCTGCGGGGTGCACAGTCCACATTTCACAGTGACAGCACAAAGACCCACACAGCTGGATTTGGATATTTAACATTCTTTCAGTAAAAATTAAACCCTGCATGAGTTCATGAATATCTGACATTAATCAGATGAAAGCCTCTGCTGTAGCACCCTGTCATCCATTCATCCAAGAGATGTAACCAAGACACTGCCTCTATTAGATAATTATTAGATAATAATTTTTGAAAAATAATCTTTAACATCTGAGTAATTTCAGATTTTTAATGTCAGATTTTACACAGTCAGGTGTATCAGAGTTTAACTCAGAAACTCAAACTTTAACTCAAAATTTCTTATAAATAAATTTCAAACGAGCCATCCTGATAAAGGGAATGTGTGCAGTTTTGGTGCTCCGTAAGTTCTGTGCTGAACAGCGTGGCTGACTCTTTGTATCTACTATTGCCTCCACAGTCTGAGTCCACACAGGTAATGAGCCATTATAACCAATTATGGAGTCCCCTGCCAGCTCGCGCTTTTTTGAGGTTATGTCAAAAGGTTTCTTGGAAATAAACACTGACTATTTGTTTAGGCAGTCTGTGTCAGTGGGCTCAGTCAGTGGTCACGTTGTCTTATTACAATGAACACATGCAGTGTAGTTTATTTTGAGTTAATCCAGCCTTCTACCTGCAAGAAATCTTTAGTGCAGTATGTAATCTGCTTCTGAAAATAGCTCCCAGCAAGAAGAATTTCTTCTTTCAGCTCTAATCCGTGAAAAAAAGAAAAAAAAACTTGGTTGGTCTGTTCATTGTCACCGCTCTGATGTCAGGTGTACATGATTGGAGGATTTGGGGTTGGGTTCTCTGCTCATTCATCACTGCAGATTTTAGTTAGATTTGCTTGTCCGTGGGAACTGTGGGAACCTTAAATTACATTTTGGATGTAAACAAAAAGAAGAGCGTGAAGGGGTGTGAAGAAAAACTGATTTTAAACTTTGTTTTTTTTAACTGGACTCTGGTGCCATCCTGTGGCTGCTATGAAACAAAAGTGAAGTAATGAAAATAAAAAATGTTCTCAGTTTTCCTTGTTTGCCAAACTTCTCACAGTGTGAGATAATAAAAGGAGGATGTTGAAGGCAGCACCGCTCCACCTGCACTATACACACTATACAATTTTTTCGTAACAGATGAGTTTTGGGTTTTTTTGTTTTTTGGGTTTTTTTTTTTATTCCCACCTATGCTTCTATTTTCTATATTAAAAAAACAACAGGAGTTATGCAGGTTTACTGTGATCAAAACTTCAGACTCACAGTGAAACATCATGCTGTGTAACACTATACACCAGTGTAAAGTTCAGGAAAGTTTCTTCATGGTTCAGAGGCTGTTCGGCAGAGGATGATTTAAAGATGTGTGTGAAATGGGCTGTTATGATTGGTCAGAAAGTGTGATGACGGTTGCCTTTTTATAAAGAGTAGCCTTTCCTTTTTGCCAGCGGTCGTGGCCGCTAAAGAGACTTAAAACTGCAAAGACGGCACAGCGCTGTCACGCTGATGGCCCGGGAGATACCGTTGGTGAGTCGGAAACTATTGCTTGGATGGCGAAACTCCCAGTAGCCAGGAGAATGCCAGGAGGGGTTTGTTCATATGAAATAGGAAAAAAAAATACAAAGCATTAAACCATGTTAAACACACAACAGCCTTTATAAATGCAGTTTGGACCACTTTGCAGTTATTTATTTGTAAAAAATGTTTGGAATCATGTATGATTTTCGTTCCACTTCTCACGTGTACACCACTTTGTGTTGGTCTTTCACGTTGAATTCCAATAAAATTGATTCATGTTTGTGGCTGTAATGTGACAAAATGTGGGAAAGTTCAAGGGGGCCGAATACTTTTGCAAACCACTGTAAAATAGAAAAATATTATAAAGCATTAAAAAATGTTAAAAACACAACAGCCTTTATAAAGTAGTTTGGACCCGGAAGCAAGTTTCATCAGGTCATCACTTAAAGACTGGATATCCCACCTGCTGTGGAGTTTTAATGCAGTACAGTTGTTATTATTAAACTCCTGTCACATTCTGACCGTTAAAATGAATAACATTCATATAAGAAATAAAATTGTCTCAAATAAACTGTATATGGTGTTAAATAGGCCTAAACTACTGTACTTTAATGTCGGCAATAAGGGCGGTACTTCAAGAGCCATATATTTTATGAGCTGGTACTCATTGTGATATATAGAGGACAGCAGGAGCAGAACAGACACACAGCAACAACCAACAACAACCCTGCAAGTGGACCTATTTTGGGGGGACTTGTGTATCATGTAAAGCACTGTGCAATGCTCTATGTGACAAATATTAAAAAATAAATTTCATTAGTATAGATGAAATATTTTGTTCTCTACGAATGCCCAGCAGCCCTGAAACCCTCTGAACTCTAATGTTCACAACCCAATAAATCGATAGACTTTGAGGAGCATGAATTAGACTGGATAAGAATTTTTATGGAACTTCTTTTATCCTGGACCTGGAAGAACCCTTGACCCCACGCAAGCTCATGCCATCCCCCTGTACCCAGCTCCACTTGTTTGTGAAACAAAGCTGTGTCCCATTGGTTCTCCTGTTTGGTCTACCTTAGTAATTTGGACACCCTCAACAAAACGAACAGTAAGTATGGAAAATTCAAGTCCATGTCAAGTTCTTGTCAACGGTAAGAGAAAAAGTGTCTCATCAGTTTGATACCTGCTACGTGAAGGTGTTACAGAAGATTTGCATCAATAAGATTTCTTTTTCTGGTCTATTATGGTTACTTGTGAGTTTAGACTATTCAGACATCTATGAGGGCTGTGATAAGAGAAGGAGAAGGTTTTAGAGATGTTAAAAGTTTGCCTATACTTTCACATTATAAAACATTCTAAACCAGTGGTTCTTAACCTGGGTTCGATCGAACCCTAGGGGTTCGGTGAGTCGGTCTCAGGGGTTCGGCAGAGCCTCCACCGCGGAGTTCGCAGAGTTCCAGACACACCTGAATTATCGTGTAAATTTGTGATGACACGCCCCCTTCTGGCCATCACTGGCTGCAGATGATCATGCTACACTGCTTGGCCAATCAGTGCTGCGGGGAATGTAGCGCGCGCAGTAGTCAACATGTGAATGTCATGGTAGTACTTCGTGTGATTTTTTTAACATTTTAATCTATACTAACTATCTCGGGCAAAAGAAGAAAGTGGTCGGATGAATATGTACAATATTGGATTTACATGTATTACAGAACGTGATGGGAGTGAGCGTCCTATCTGCATGATTTGCAACGCCAAGTTGAGCAACTCTAGTCTCGCACCGGCAAAACTAAAGGAACACTTCTTGAAGCTGCATGGAGACGTAGAATACAAGAACACAACATTTGCTGAATTCAAGGTGAAGAGAGCCAGATTCGATGAAAGGCCCACTCTGCCTGCTCTTGGATTTGTACCTGTTAACAAACCGATCCTCACAGCATCGTACGAAGTTGCTTACCTAATCGCAAAGCAGGGCAAGCCACTGTGAGAGATACACATATTGACGGGGTCGGGTTATGTTAAAAAGTATAAATTGTTATACTTTGTTCATTGGTTCAAAGGTACCCCACACATTTTTTGCTTGTTTGTTCTGGTGTATTTTTCATTTGAACTGTTATTCTGCCAGAGTACTCATATTTACAAGACGGCATTGAACGCCCCATTGGTGTGTGAGAAAAACTCTTTTGTACGTATGTTCCTTGAAGGGGATTGGAGTCCTTCTTTTTCCACCACAGCCAAGGGCTAGGAGTTGAAGAGGAGCTGCTGTATGTTTTTGTCATTAATCTGATTTTGAAATAAAGTATATGCAGTGAGAAAGCAACTCCCAGAGTCATCCCTGCCTTAAAGCTGCAACAACACACACCATTGGTGAAACACTCGTGAAACCAGCTGCGTTAAAGATGGCAAATCTGATACTCGGAACAGTGGCCGAAGGTAAATTATCCCAAATTCCTCTTTCAAATGACACCATCAGCGACAGAATAGAAGACATGAGTAAAGACATCTTGGCTCAAGTAGTCGCCGATCTGATTTCAAGCCCGGCAAAATTCAGCCTTCAACTCGATGAGAGCACAGACGTTGCTAATCTAAGCCATCTTATTGTTTTGTGCGCTATGTGAAAGATGACATGATTAAAGAAGATTTTTTATTTTATAAGCCTCTTACAACAACAACTAAGGCAGCCGATGTGAAGAAGCATGGTTTCTGCAGTTTGTACAGACGGAGCTCCAGTCATGCTGGGAAGAAACTCTGGTTTTGGTGCGCTAGTAAAACCGATGCACCACACATCATTGTGACTCATTGTATTTTGCACAGGCATGCATTGGCAACAAAAACCTTGCCTCCAAAAATGGCAGAAGTGTTAAAAACTGTGGTGGAATGTGTGAACTATTTGCGAAATAGTGCTCTGAGGCACCGCATCTTCAGTGAGCTGTGTAAAGAAATGGGCTCTGAATTCGAGGTACTTCTGTACCATTCTAATGTTCAGTGGTTATCCCAGGGACAGGTGCTGAATCGTGTTTTTGCCATGCGTGTGGAATTAGCCCTGTTTTTGCAAGAGCACCAACACTGTCATGCAGATTGCTTCAAAAATCCTGAGTTCATTCTCATTTTAGCGTACATGGCTCATATATTCGCAGCTCTCAATCATCTCAATCAGCAGATGCAGGGTGGTGGAGTCAATATCATAGAAGCGGAAGAACACCTGAAGGCTTTTCAAAAAAAGCTAACATTATGGAAATGACAAACAGAGAACAACAACTTCGCAAACTTCCTCCTTCTGGACAACTGTGTAAGTAAGTTCGAAGATGTGTCTGGAATCGGAGATATTTCTGTATTGTTAAATTCTCCCAATTCTTTTGATCTTTGGGCTGAAGGAAGGACAATACTCGGTGTATAAATGCTCAATCAACAATTACTTTATTATATACAATTTAACACTTTATGAGCATAAACCATCATGATGGGGAGACATGCATGCAGAGGGTCGCAGCAAATCTCAAACTGGTGGAGGGTTACTCAAGCTCTTATAGCCTCTAGTGGCCCCCACCTTGTCGTAAGAGCCTAAACATTCACATTCTTTCTAACTCCCAGCGAGCCTGACTTATGGCCTTGGCTCCCTATTTTGTCTGCCTTCAACAACGGAGGGAGTGAAGCTCCCGTGGAATGTTCTCTCTGTCTCCTTGACTATCAGAAAAAGCAAGGTCCTGACTCTCTGAAAACAGTATTTCTTATAACTCAGCAGTATAATGCATCATAAACAATATCATTCATTCACACTGAATCAGCAGTCTAATATAATACAAATCAGTTGAATAACTGTAATAGTTATCAACTTCTTCTAATTCAGGAGAATAATGCAAACTAAAACTACATAATAATTTCACAATCATTAATCATGGGTATAACATGGCATAAGATATTATCACAATCTCACAGTATCCACAGAACTGAAGCAAACAATTGCAACGCACTTAGATGAGCTTGCAAAGTCTCTCGACAGATATTTCCCTACAAGAGAGTCATATCCAGAATGGGTGAGACATCTGCTGTTCACGTTTGCTGTTGAGACAGCAGATGTCAATGATGAATAACTTGACGAAATCATTGAAATTCAGCAGAGCCAGGTTCAACAGCAACTCTTCTAAACAACAATGCTCTCAATGTTTTGGTGTCGACAAATGGACAAGTATCCAATTATTGCTAAGACAGATATGGATTTTTTTAATACCGTTTGTTACAACATAGCTTCGCGAGCAATCCTTTTTGACAATGCTGGACATAAAAACAAAGAAAAGGAACAGACTTTTCTGTGAAAATGACATGAGAGTGACACTTGCCAAGGTGAAGCCATGCATATATGAACTGGTCTCTCAAAGGCAACAGCAGAAGTCACACTGATTTGCAGGTATGTAATTTGTTGTAAGTACATGCATTGTGTTGGTTTTGTTCTTTGAACAAGGTGATGTTCATGCACGGCTCATTTTGTGCACCAGTAAAAAAAAAACATATCTATGTCTTGAATTAAAAAAAAAAAAAAAAAATTTCACTAAAGAGGGGTTCGGTGAATGCGCATATGAAACAGGTGGGGTTCGGTACCTCCAACAAGGTTAAGAACCACTGATCTAAACAAAGTTACTCCTGCTACAGAACCTGCTGCCTTCTGGTGGTGTCTAATAATCTTAGGCCCCCTCCTCGATTCAGAGATGGTCTTTCCCTTTTCACGTAAATGGCCTCCTTGACTCCGCCCTCAAACCAGCGTTCCTCCCTGTCCAGGATGTGTACATCCTCATCATTGAAAGAGTGTCCACTGGCCTGTAGGTGTGAATAGACTGCAGAGTCCTGGCCTGACGAAGTAGCTCTTCTGTGTTGTGCCATCCTCTTCGTCAGAGGTTGTTTGGTTTCCCCGATGTATAAATCCTGGCAATCCTCCCGGCACTTAACAGCGTACACTATGTTACTCTGTTTGTGTCGGGGGACCCGATCCTTAGGGTGGACCACTTTTTGGTGCAGCGTGTTTTGGGGTTTAAAAGCCACAGAGACCCGGTGTTTAGAAAAAATGCGTCTCAACTGCTCCGATACTCCTGACACATATGGGATCACTACAGGTTTTCGCTTGGGCAGCGGTTGTCCTTCTCTCCTGGATCGGCCGGAGCTTTCTTTAGGTGCCTTTCCAGCTTTGACAAAAGTCCAGCTGGGATAACCACATTTACTCAGGGCCTTCTTGATGTGCTGTTCTTCTGCCTCCCTGGTCGCTGTGTCTGTGGGGATGGTGTTCGCTCTGTGTTATAGCGTCCTGATGACACCCAGTTTGTGCTCCAGTGGATGATGAGAGTCAAATCTTAGATACTGATCCGTATGTGTAGGTTTACGGTACACGTCAGCTTTCAGATGTCCCCCATTACTGATGGAAATCTCACAGTCTAAGAAGGCTAACCTGCCACTTTTCATATCCTCCCTGGTGAATTTGATGTGTTGGTCCACCGAGTTAATGTGATCCGTGAAGTGTAGTACATCCTCAGATTTGATTTTCATCCAGGTGTCATCCACATATCTGAACCAATGGCTTGGTGGTGTTCCAGGGTAGGATAGCAAAGCTCTCTTTTCCTCTTCTTCCATGTACAAATTGGCCACGATGGGTGAAACTGGGGAGCCCATGGCACACCCATGTTTCTGCCTGTAGAACTGACCCTTGTATGTGAAGTAGGTAGAATGAAGACACAGTTCCAAAGGCAAACACACTTGGTCGATGCTGAGAGTGGTCCTGTTGCTGAGGTTGGTGTCATCCTGTAATCTCTTACGGACTACCTCCAACGCTTCCGTGACTGGGATGCAAGTGAAGAGAGATGTAACGTCGTACGAGACCATGGTTTCATCTGCCTCCATAATGACATCTCTCACCTTCTCAACAAAATCCAGGTTGTTCTGGATGTGGTGTTCCGAGTTGCCCACCAGCGGGTTGAGGATCGAAGCCAGAAACTTGGAGATGTTATAGGTGACAGAGTTGATCATGCAGACAATCGGTCTTAAAGGTGCCCCCTGTTTATGTATTTTCGGTAAACCATACAGACTTGGTGTAGACACCGCTGGGTACAGCCTGTAGTATGAGGTCTGGTCGATATCAATATCAATAATAAAAAAAATGGGGAACTGACTGACTTAACACCATTGTGTGAAGTTAACCCCCACCTGACAAAGGTGTGGATGTATCTCTGTGTGTGTCTCTTGTTGCAGGAACAGAAGGAGACCACAGGAGGAAACTTGGGTCACATGACTATGTGAACTCTCCAAATTTAACCTTTTTAGTTTTAATTTTTCTGTGTCTGTGAATTTACCATGGGTGTGTTATTCACTACCTTGTGTTGCTCACAGAGATCACTGTGAGAAAGAGTGTATACACCTGTGCAGCGCTAACATTTACATTTCTTTTTTACAGCAGATGGTTAATCATGTGATTTGATCATGTGATTTACAGCAGGACACAACTTAATGTTTTTCTACCAGAGGATTACTGAGATTTTGTGTGAAGAAAACTGTGGTTACAGGCTATTGTTAGGATGCCTGGGTCGTTGACCCAGGGTTTTGAGTTTATTATGTTATTTATCATTTCTGGGTTTCTTTGAGTTCTGTCTTATGGTTTATGTCTCTGTGTTCTCCAGTTGCTGTCTCCCTGTGTCCAGTCAGTCTGTGTTATGTTTCCTGTTTTATTTTGACGGTCCATGTCTGATGTTAATGTGTTCAGTTTACGCTTCCTTGTCTCGTCAGTTCTGATTTGCCCCAGCTGTGTTTCCCTCCTGTTGCGCATTCCCTGATTGCTCCCTCTATGTATTTAAGCCCTGTGTTTCAGTTTGTCATTGTCGTGATCTACCCTTATCTTGCTGTGTGTTCCGTCTAAGTAAGTTTATTTTGTATTCCTTGTTTTGTCACCCTTTTGAGTTCAGCATTAAAGCTGTTTTGAGTTCAAGTTTTGCCTCTGAGTGTCTGCACCTTGGGTCCTCCCTACTACCACCTCTACCTGCACACAGCCATTACATAACAGCTATATGTTGGTGATGAAAGTATACTGTGTTGTTGAGAAAATGTTGGAGAAAATGTGGATGTTTCAGGGGAGAAGTGAATACAGTGTGAGATATACTGTTTGAAACCAGTGTTGCTTCTTTTACTTAACTTTATGACCTTTCACAGCACCTCTGGAATCTGGATGGCCAACGCCTGACCACCAGGATGATCCGTGTGTTTGGCTAATGTTTGGTTTTTCTTTAAGAGTGTTTGTAAAGGACTCAACACAGACAGACAAGTGACAATCGAACAGATGTGCAGTGGTTACAGAATAGTTACATGGGGTTCATTATCTGACCACTATTAGGCTCATGGTGAGTGACAAACTTAGGGAAAGTCACTGATTACAATGTGGAATGACGTTGAGATGTTCAATGATTTGGAGCAAATTATGGAAAAAGTAAGAGTTGGATGAATTTAGAATAAACCTGCAATGATCCTTGTCTCTGTGATGCTGAATACTTTATTACACTTATGAGATGCAGTTGGTTGCAAATGTGAAGTTGTTTTAACTTGAAGACTTTGTCTTACAGGCTGTAGCTGGGAGTTAAACAAGCTAAACATTTAATTGCTGACTAATGTTTTCACACAGGGTTAAAGGTTGGAGTATGACTGTGTTTCCAAGTGGGAAACCCTGGAGATTGTTTTAGAGAGAATGTGCAACATTCTTGTACATGTCTCATTGGGGAGTTGACACATGGCGAAAGCCATGTGGCAGGAGGAGTGTCATTTTTTAATTTGCAGATGTCGTGAGGTGCCATGACGAGAAGGAGTGACTGAGGGGATCGTCCACAAGATGGAAGCTGAGGCTTCAGGAGGAGAGAGGCTTCAGGAGGATCAGAGATCACCTTCAGCACAGCAGACATCGCGCAGAGAGCTGTGCTACTGGGCTTCCAGGAGATCATCGAGAGGAGTCTTTGCACAGCAAACAACCATAAGGAGTGGAAGCGTTTCAACGTTGACGTTGAAGAAGACAACTAAGGTGTACGACGTGCTCTGCCTTAAATCGTCCGCAGCGTTGGAACATGAGAACCTGAGGGATGAAGGGAGCGTGCCAAGCTCCAAAAGTGACAGCGCAGAGGAGGTCCAGCGATGGACTTGTGGTTCTGTGAACAGCACAAATGCCAGGTGACTGTGAAATAACTAACAGCACTTTTTCCACAAGTGAAGCCAGTAACTTACTATCCTAAAAGATTAGCTCTAGTTTCTTGTGCTTTACCTCCATGCGTGAGATCAGTATGTGCAGCAGCTTAAGCTGTGCAACGTTTCAGGAAATAGTTTATTTCACCTTTTGACACTGTTAGTTCCACACGAGGTAGATGTCTACTACTGCAGACTAAAATTACATTTCTGTCAGCTGCAAGACACTTGTCTTTAATGTTACTGTTACTCTTACAACCACACATAACCATAAAGTGATGCACAATTCTGAATCCATCAACTCTTTTGCCAACGAAAGAAGAGGGCACTTCTCATGAGTGTAGAGAGCACGTGGAGAAGGAGTGTAAGCCGAGGGATGACTTAACCGATGTGCCACTTGATGAGGGAATGGTTTGGTTTGTTGATGGTTCGAGCTTTACAACAGCAGAGGGACAGGCTAAAACAGGTTGTACTGTAGTAGATAGTGAGAAAATTATCTGTGCAGGACAACTAGCATGTTTCATATTTGCTTAAGCAGCAGAGATGCTAGCTTTAACGGAAGGGTGTAAAGCTGCAGAGAGACAATATACACTGATAGCCAATATGCATTTGCTACATTACATTTCTTTGTAGTGCAGTGGGTGAGACGAGGTGTGACAGCCTCTACAGGGAAGCCTGTACAACACACCAAACTCCTGCAAAATCTGCTGGAAGCAATAATATTGCCCAGTAGAATTGCCATTTGTAATTGTGCAACACATGTGAGGGAAAGATCCAGTTGCATTAGGGAATGCTTTTGCAGATAAGATCGCAAAAGAGACAGCTTTAGGAGCACATGGTGTTCACATTTTAGCAGTGCAACATCAACAGACATCGCCTATTATACAAGATGCACTGGCAGACATGCAGGCCCACTCACCTACTGCAGGAAAAACGGTTGTGGCTTACAGAAGGAGCGAGCTTGCAGGATGGTGTTATTGTCTGTGCGATAAACCAATACTGCCAAAGAAATTGTATAAGACTGCTGCTATTTTGAGCCATGGGCCGTGGGCAGCAGTAGTGCAACATTTTCATACTCTAGGATTTAATACCTTTGAAAAATTTTGCAGGTCATGTATGATATGTTGCAAGCACAATTCTCGGGGTAATTTGAGACCTAAGAGAGGGAAATTCACATGGATTTTATAGAACTGTCCAACTGTAATAACTATAAGTATTGTCTAGTGATAGTGTGCCCTTTTTCAAAGTGGGTAGTGGGTTCTTCCCATTCTATGCAAGGCCTCCTGGGTTGGCTGGAAGACTGTTTACTTAGCCTGGCAGGGCGAAGGACACTGTCTCAGCTGAACTCTGGACACACACACACAGACACAGACATATATCCACAGGTTTCTGTAAGAGCGTACGTAGGCTGCCATGACAGACCACTACTTCCGTTGTCCGGTTTTATACTTCCGGTTACTCAAAGCGAGACCCAGCGTTCAGTTGTTGCTAACAACAAAATCAGTTACTTTGTGCGGTAATAAGTGGCTTTACCTGTTCGAAGATGAGCTCGGGTTCAACGTGTGCTGTTGTCGGCTGCCACAATAATTCAAGAAAACTGAAAAACGCATTAGAAACATTTTGCCTTGAGCATCAACAACTTAGAAAGGCCTGTCCGTGCCCACCGCCCTACGCACTGCACTCTGAGGATCGGAAACTAGCGTGGCTGGCAGCTTTAAGACTCAAACACCCTCCAAAGAGTTTATGTTTGCTCCTTTCATTTTATCGATAAAAAGCCCACAGAGCTACACCCCGACGCGGAGCTTTATCTGGGCTATGACCGACCCCCACCAAAGAAAAGAAGAAAGCTCACTCGGACCACTTTGAGTGTGACAGCTTCCAGTAATACCAACAAAAACACAGAATCTGTACCCGGTAAGTGAAAGTGTAAATGTGGTTTGCCACCGCTTCGCATTTTAATCACGCAATTCTTTACTTTTACTAAATAATAGCCTATGGTGAATGGCGTTAGTATCAGCACTGGCTGGTTATTAGCAGCAAAGTCTCAATTTGAACGAAAGTTTACACCCGTGGTTAGTACGTAACACCAGCCGTATGCTTCCAAAAGATTAGCCCCAAGGGCTGTAAAAGTCTTAGGTTTGTGTTTATAAAGAACATGTTTTTTTCAAGTCGAGAAAACTCAAGTAAAAACGTTAAAGGCAACCTTTGCAAAAATACCAACATGTGTGACTTTTTTTTTAGAATGAAAAATAAAATCTAATCACAGTAATTGAATAAAATTGTGACAAATTTTTAGGGGACTTAGGAACATTTTATGTTGACATTTATGATTTTGCATTTGTGGGGAAAAAATGTAGAATGAGAAATTTCATTCAAAAATATAGTAAGCTAAGTGACACTTTACAGTTTCTCTTATGCTAACAGTTTGAGTGTACATCTGATCATATTTTTGTCTTATTCAGACTCCACAGTGTTACATTCAGTGGAATTAGACCAGGCCAGCATCTCCACACAACCCCCTGAGCCACATCTGCACTCAGTCCACACACAGTAGGAGGATCCTTTGCAACAAGACCATCAATACTGCAACAGGTCTTGCAGGAAAGATGTGCAGGATAAGATGACTCAGTGTGATGAAGTTGCATATTTCATTCTTCAAAATGATGCAGACGCTTTGCTGTACACTGGGATAGCCTTAGAAACATTTAACACACTTGCGACGACACTGGAAGGATATGACAACAATGAATTTACAATGCCTGTACGAGATCAAGTCCTCATGACACTTATGATATTAAAGAGTAACTGTGTAATAGGTGACCTAAGCCGCCAGTTTCATATATCACAAAGCATGGCCAGCAAGATCATCTCACACTGGTTAGACAAGCTGGAGGAAGTTCTCTGACCATTAATTCCATGGCTGCCAAAAGAAACTATTCAAGCAACTATGCCTGAAGCCTTCAAGAAGAACTTTCCAAATACTACATGCATTATAGACAGCAGTGAGACCCTTTTACAGAAACCCAGAAATCGGGGCTCAAGAGGGGAATCATACAGCCATTATTATTCACACAACACAGGCAAATATTTGGTTGCTGTTGCACCATGTGGACTAATCATGTTTGTGTCTGCGGCATATGGCGGCCGATGTAGTGACAAATTTATCACAATGGACTCTGGAATATTAACATACCTAAAACCTGGTGATGAAGTCATGGCAGATAGAGGTTTTACAATTAAAGACTTACTCTTTGAGAGAAAAGTTAGATTAGTAATACGTTTTTTCACAAAAAAACGTAGACAGCTAACTGAGGAACAGGTAACATACACACGTCGGGTTGCAAATGTAAGAATCCATGTTGAAAGAGCAATCAGACGCTTGAAAGTCTACAAAATACTTTCACAAATTGTTCCTATAAGCATGGCTCCTAAAGTAGACAAGATACTGAGAATATGTGCTGCTCTAGTGAACTTAAGAGAGGTTCGTGATACACGATAATTGTGTATGTTATGAACAATTGTGGACTCGGGGATATTAAGATGGTTACTCAGGACAAAAAAGTTGCATTGTTGTGTGTGTGTGTGTGTGTGTGTGTGTGTGTGTGTGTGTGTGTGTGTGTGTGTGTATACACACACACACACACACCACACACATATGTAACCGGTGTGATTCTGCGTTGTGTCTGACGAAAAAGGTAAAAGAAAGAAAGGGTTCCTCCAAATAAATAATTTGCCCACTCCAGCTCCTCTCCCACAGGGGAATTGTAGAAAAGGGGCGGCATTTATTATTACATTAAACATAAAATATGCATTTACACGTAAAATATTTGACATAAGATTAAAAAAACAGCAACACGAAATCCGACATACCTGACGAAAAAGGTAAAAGAAAGAAAGGGTTCCTCCAAATAAATAATTTGCCCACTCCAGCTCCTACAACCAAATACAGACAGTGGGGAAGAGGGTTAGCTCAACCCACCACAACTTCCAAGCTAGCAAGGAGTATATATATCCATGCTAGCATTTATGGTCCTTTAACACATTTATGATACATACATACTACACACTTGTAACATCTAACAAAAAACAGGCTTAATAATGACAATAACTGAACTAAAATCACAATCAAAAACATCAGGGTGGCTAAATATGAATTATATGTGTTTTAAAGTGTTGGGAAAGAAATGACACCAACCTCTCCCACAGGGGAATTGTAGAAAAGGGGAGAGGCAAAAGGGGTACACTGTATTTATAAGGTTGCACCAAAGAAGAAGAAGAAAAGAATGAGGAGGGGCTCTAACTGATATTGAACATAACTACAGACTTGGAGGTCCTAAAGGTCAGGTATAAAAGGAACAGTTTGGGGGTTTAGAACACATTTTGTGTAATTATAACAATGTGATTTATGACCCTGTTACATTCACCCCCCAAGAATTACACAAAATCCTAAAGAGTACACCAAAAAAAATAAAATAATAAAATGTATAAACCCACAATAACAGATACAGTGGCCTCAAACAAATTCACATCACATATACAATGAATAAGATCAGCAACATAGCTTCCTCCAAGGAGGATAAGAGACCTGAGACCCGCTCGACGCCTAGCAAGATCCTAGGACATACTATAGACAAAATGAGGTGCCATTTACACCACACAAAACAGGCCATAATATCTATGGGCATCACCATCAGACTGCCCAGACTGAAAAAAGAATACAGTCAATTCTGTGCTTGTATTATACTTTTCCAAAAACAATAGCAATGGACAACATACAGCAATAAACAAATTCACACATCGATAACTGCTGCTTGAACAGGTTCAACACTAAGGAGTGTTTCGAGTTGAGCCATTGATTCAATCAAGCGACGAACTGGTTTAATGATTCTACCAAAACGTGTGGTAAGTCCCTGATCCACGTCCACATTTTTGGGTTCAAGAGAATGAAAACTGTGGGACGGGAAAGCAGCAGGGGAGTCTGAGGAGGCTCCATCACCAGCTAGCCCACCAACATCAGGAGCACCCATCGTAGGAGGGGTCTCATGAACACCATCTTCGACTGGGTCAGCGGCAGATTGCTGATGGATCCATGATAGTGTGCGGTCATCACACTCGCCAAAGCCGGAGACAGAATCCACAGTACGGGTGGCAGGAGGTACAGCTCCTGTGTCCCCAAAAGATGTCACAGACCCATCCAGGTCAGACTCAGGAGGGGCACTGACAACACTCACAGCAGGATGTGCAGCATCGTCATTCAATGTTGTGTCCAAGGGCAAAAAGTTAACTTGAAGGAGCAGGTTGCGATGCACCACACACTCGTGTCCTTCTTTGTCTTTGATACGACAGATGTGAAGGGCAGGATCCAAGTCGACTACCGTGTACACAACAGGTTCCCATTTGTCAGAGAGCTTCCTTTTCCCTCTGACTCCCTTGTTTGCCAACAACACCTGGTCTCCCAGTGAAAGAGGCAGACCCTTCACCTTTCTGTTGTACTGGTCAGACTGGTGTCTCTGCTCCATCGTGCCGTGTTCCTGGGCTTGGAGCATGGCAGAGCGCAGGTCATTCATCAGCGACTTGACATAGGTATCATAGTCACAAATGGTGTCATCATGAAGGACATCCCGAAACATTAGGTCAACTTGCAACCTTGGGACCCTCCCAAACATCAGGTAGAATGGCGCAAAGCCGGTGGTCTCGTGTGCTGTACAGTTATACACAAACGTCATGGACTGTATCATCTGCGGCCATTTCTGCTTAGATCTTGGGGGGAGGGACCGTAACATGTTTCCAAGGGTGCGATTAAATCTCTCTGTGGTACCATTACCCATGGGGTGGTAAGGTGAAGTGTGGGATTTGGCAACGCCACCCAAAACCAGAAGCTCCGCAAGCAGTTCGCTCTCAAAACTAGCTCCCTGGTCAGAGTGAATGCGCTGAGGGAAGCCATACACGCAGAAGAATCCATCCCAGAGCTTTTTAGCAACTCTCTTAGCTGTCTGATCCTGGCATTGGAATGCATGTGCTAATTTTGTGAAGTGGTCAGTAATCACAAGAACATCCACAGACTTGTTGTTGCTGTCCTCAGCTGACCAGAAGTCAATGCACACAAGTTCCAGTGGAGCACAGGTCTTAATGCTTTCCAATGGGGCCCTAGCTACTGGCTCT
The DNA here is from genome assembly GCF_036321145.2 of Pelmatolapia mariae. Taxonomy (NCBI): domain Eukaryota; kingdom Metazoa; phylum Chordata; class Actinopteri; order Cichliformes; family Cichlidae; genus Pelmatolapia; species Pelmatolapia mariae. The sequence continues at coordinate 8,318,001 of NC_086235.1, read as the reverse complement.
GGGGTCTTACTGAGAACACACCTGTGGCAACTTCTCACATGATTGCGCACATCCTTCTCCATATCATACCAGAAGAAACGCTGACGAGCCAAGGAGAGTGTGCGAGGTTGACCTTGATGACCAGCATTGTCGTGTATGCCAGACAGCACCATTTGCTTTAGAGAGTCAGGTACCACAAACTGGAATCTCTTGTGTTTTGTCAGTGGGTCCCTCACAACTCTGTAGAGGACACCATTGAGGAATGTGAGCTTGTCCCACTGTTTCAGGAGCCGCAATGTATGATGGTTCTCATGGTAGCGCTCACGTCTGGAGGGTCTGCGCTTACGCTCAACATAGCGGGCTACTCTGGAGATCACAGGATCTCCTGTTTGGTGAGACAGGAGATCAGCGTGGGACAGCACATGAGAGACATCACAGTCAGGTGGACCAATGGAGGTCAGGTGACCAGCGAGGGATGTCGCACGCTGGCGAGAAGCAGACTCCCACTCACAGAGGGAAGACATGAGAGAAGACACGTCATCAGTTGACAGAGACACATCAAGCACAGCAGAGGGTGGAGCACTGTGTATCGACTGAGGTTGACAGGTCAAACGGAAGGCATCTTGGACACTGGCATCTTTCACATCACTGACTTGCTCTAGCAGCTCAAAGTAGGGCTCCGATAGGAGGCGCTGGGCCAAAGGCCTCACAAACGGTTCCCTGCTCAGGGTGTCTGCCACGATGTTCAGCTTTCCAGGAACATATTTGATCTCAAAGCAGTATGGTGCAAGCTTAGAGACCCAACGCTGTTCACAGGCATCCAGCTTTGGCTTAGTCAGAATGTACGTGAGAGGATTGTTATCAGTCCAGACAGTGAACTGGTGACCCTTGAGCCAGTGGCTGAACTTATCGCACACAGCCCACTTCAGAGCCAAAAACTCAAGCCGGTGTGCTGGGTATTTGGCCTGACTGCGGCTGAGGGACTTACTAGCAAAGGCTATAGGTCTTGCTCTCTCCTCACCAGCTGGCACCTGGGATAAGACAGCACCCAGCCCATCCATGGAAGCATCAGTTGAAAGGACGAATGGCCTCTCAAAATCAGGATGTGCCAGCACCGCACAGCTGAGGAGTGCACCTTTGAGTTCCTCAAATGCCTTCTTGCAAGCAGGAGTCCAGTCTTGAGGGGTGAGTTTACGAAAGGTTCCAGGTTTCCGACTCCCATGGCAGCCTTTAGTCCTCTTCTGACCGGCAGTTAGAGCAAAGAGTGGCTTTGCAACACGAGAGCACCCCGGAATGAAATGCTGGTAAAACATCACCATGCCAAGGAAGGATCTCACTTTCCTCTGAGAAGGCGTGCAACCGTCACCATCCATGAGGTCAGTCTTCTGAAACCTGGCGATAACCCTCACTTTATCCTGATCAACTGAGACACCACCAGCATCCACGACATGACCCAAGAACCTCACAGAGCGTCTGAGAAAGTGACATTTTTTCTGCGCCAGCTTCAGATTGCTGGTCCTCAGGCGAGAGAAAACAATCTCAAGACGTTTTAGGGCCTCCTCTTCTGAAGGTGCAAACACCAGCAGGTCATCAAGATAACACAGGAGGCTGGAAAAGTTCAAGTCACCAAAGATGCTGAGCATCATCCGCATAAAAGATGCTGGGCTGTTGCATAGACCCTGGGGAAGTCTGTTGTACTCATACAGGCCAAGAGGTGTAGTGAAAGCCGTGTACCGTCTGTCAGACTCATGGAGGGGAACGTTGTAGAACCCGGATGTGAGGTCCATGGTGCTGAAGAAAGCATTCCCACCAAGGGCAGCAAGACAGTCAGCCTGATGGGGCAGTGGGTGAGCATCCTTAATGGTTTTGGCATTGAGCCAGCGGAAGTCAGTGCATATCCTCAAGTCACCTGACTTTTTCCAAACCATTACCAGTGGTGAGGCGTATTCGCTGGTGGACTTACTGATGATGCCTTTCATCTCCATGTCTGACAGCACCTCTCGCAACTTATGATAGTCAGCCGGGGGTACTCTGCGATAGGGAAGCCTGAAAGGGTGGTCATCAGTGAGGTGGATACGATGGACAAAGTCTTTCACCTCACCACAGTCCAGTTTGTCTCTAGAGAACACATCTTGGTAAGTCAACACAAGCTCCACCAATTTCCTCTTCCACCCATCTGACACTTCACAGCCCTCAATGTCAATATCAGCCAACCCAGCGTCTTTGAGTAGCTGCACAGAGTCAGGCACAGGGTCTGATGAGGGGGGAAAACTGGTACACTGGTCAGTCAGAGTCTCACAGAGACCTTGAGTGATGGGCAGGTCTTCTACAGCAATACAAGGAAAGACATCAGCAATCTTAGCATTGCGACGAAGTGTCACAGGGCTCTGTGTTGGGTTAAGGACTTTCATAGGGACCCAACGATCTCCCCACATGGGTGTTATAATGCGCCCCACCATTATGTTCTTTGGAGTGGAACGGGCTGACGTGGGTTCCACAACAACAGTACTCCCTGGAGACACAAGGGCAGAAGGTGGCAGCTTTCCCCAAACTACATATTCTTTTTGTGGCAAGAGAGTGACACTCTTCTGCAACCTGACTGTACCAACTTTATCTGGCATCACAGGAGCAGACCACCGTGAGATACAGCTCAGCAACTGCAGGAAGTCTTCACAATCAGTGCCAGTGTAATTGGAGTTAATAAGCTCCCAGTACTTTGTATCAGCCTTCATCTTCTGAATGATGGGCCGGATCACATTGCTCCCCACAATGAGTTCATCTTTTTGCCCAGGAACCACAAATGTTGGCACAAGAAACCTAGACCCATATACTTCAATGTCCAAATCATAGATGCATTTGGGTTGTGTGATAAGGCCACCACAACCAACCAGCACCACATTTTCAGGGACATGCTGTGGATTCAGTGGAACACCAGCAGCTCTTAGCTTGCAATCAGCCTCTTCACTTAGTGTGCATGACATACTTCCTGAATCAAGCATGCCTGTCAGGGAGCACCGGCCAC
>NC_086235.1:8080000-8310000 GCF_036321145.2 Pelmatolapia mariae | reverse complement strand
GGTGTGGCTGAAAAAATTGCTCATCAACTTTACTGTTGCGGTGAGGACCTGCAGATGGCGAGGCATTGTAAGACTTTCCAATTAATGTGTTCTTGAGGAGGAAAATTGGCTTCACTGGTGCTTTGCTAACACTGTCAATAAAGTCTTGATGTGTAAGGTGATATGGTGTGTTAGGGAGAAGTTGTGTCACTGCAGTCTGGGAGTTCACATCGTACTGCTGCTCTGTCCTGTGATGTCTGAAGTTTATCTTAGACGTTTAGGTTCAAGGTTCTTTGCTGTCCCTGCATTCCACCTGCGCTGCTCGTCTGTACACGCAAGTCCTGTCTTTCCACTGATCGCAGCATTCTGCACCTGTAACAAACAATAGTTTTTTCTCATTGTCAATACTCAAGATTTAACATAATGAGGAAGTTTACACTAACAAAAGCAGTACACGGTCGGTGTCCTGCATGTTATAGATATGACCCTGGGTCAATACACCTGAATCATATCCAAAACAGATATAAACACTGGCAAAGTCACCCATATTATCCATTTCATATTAATAGTTACTTTTTGATGCAGAAATATACACCCACAGTCTAATTTTTTTCAAAGTAGTGTGTGTGTGTACAAATATACATATATATAAACAAACATGTATTATACTACTCTGTGTCACTTCTTATAACTATAGTTGTTCTTGTCTTGTAAATTTGCCCTTAATGTGCAGTCTTTTATTTTTTTTATATTTTATCTTCATGTGATTGTACAGCATACAGCCCACACAAAGTTAACGAGTGGCTTTCACATGGAAACAGTGCTCCACGTAATACTTGGCTAGATGGCAGTAGCGTGACTCCTTAATCACAGCCTTTGACCAGTCCAGTGTTTCTGTTTCAGTGATTTAAACATTGTGATATCCAGATAAGTGATATACCTTCCACAGAATAGCAGCCGCATGACTACATGATCTCCCTAATCCGGCGATACAGGAACAGCCGACTGTCTCCACTACTCCACTTTCTCTTAGCATGACCCATGCTAAGTGTTTCGCTTGATTAATGCTCTGGCTCGGCTCTACAGCTGCTTTAAGAAAAATAAAGTCGCCTTGTTTGTTGAGCAGTACTTTATCAATTTTGTTGCTGTGCAGGTAATTATACGCCTCGGTGCTCTTGTAATTACGTAATTCCTCGCCATCAACGCCTTCGGAAAATACAAGGTAATTAATAATGTGGATGTAGCTAACATCGGGCCATAGTTTCATGTCATCTACCCACTCCGTGAGAAGTGACGGGTGAGGCACTGCAACTGAACTGTCCTCGCTGCTTTTTAAAACATCTCTACTGTGTATCCACCTTCAATGTGTTGCCATTTACTCCAGGTAAAAGAAACTGCAGTTAGTGATGTGCGATACCACTGATTTCCTTTCCGATCCGATACCAAGTAATATTCAGGGTGGTATCGACGATACCGATCCGATACTGATACTTTGTACAAAAACTTATTTTATTTATTGTATCTCAAATTATAGCATCATAATGATTACAGGACAACAGATTACTTGTTCTTATCACTTAATAATGCAGGGTTCATCATATAGAAATAAAAAAACTGAAGTTGTGCGCTATTTGAACACCTTACCTGCCTGCAGCACTATAAAGGACTCCGTGAGAGACGTCTGTCTCGCCCTAACAGCACCTGTCCCTCTCATCCTCTTCAGTTCGCCTCAACATACGCTCGTCATATTCTGTAATATGATTTACTCTGAGGTGTTTGACAAGGTTAGTAATGTTGCCACAACCACATAACCCTCCCGATTTTTTCGGGAGAATCCTGAATTTCAGTGCCCCTCCCGAAAATCTCCCGGAGCCACCATTCTCCCGAATTTCTCCCGATTTTCCACTCGGACAACAAAATTGAAAAACCATATCGCAGAATTCATAGCGCAGCCCAGCCAATTCCAGTTTCAAACAATGGCGGCAGCGACGTTTTAATATTACTCTTATTTCTCTTTCTGGGTTGCAAAAAAACTTTTAACATATTTTCAGGTGAGAATGTAGCTGTGTAAACTTCAAATATCTGAGCCGACCGACACATCGTCTCCAAACCCCCGCGGTCTTTCGCTACTCGGGTTAAACATGATATACAAGTCACTTTGATAACTTAAAAATGTTATTGTTTGGCTTTTTCAGTGTTTTATTTGTTCGTGAGTAAATCGGTTTGGCTGAGATTAAAGTTATTAGATTAGATTAAATTAAATTGAACTTTATTAATCCCTCGGGAGGGTTCCTCCGGGGTTTTCACACAGCTGAATAAACGTCAAACAGAAAACTGATTAAACAGAAGTGTGAGACGGTCGAGAGTTTACGTCAGCGCCCGGTTATATTTTAGATCAAGGAGCAGATGGCAGCATTTCACTCCACCGAGGGAGCTCGTGACGTACTACCCGGCTTTCTTTAAACCGCGAAGGCCGGGTCCTCAGGTGGAAAGAGCCTCTGAATTTGGACACCCCCGCTGTTTCCAGGCCGGCCAATAATAACGGTGACATTTAATGTATTTTATCCGATAAATAAACCCTGTAAAATGTATTTATCCCCCCACCCTAAAAGCCCTTTAGAATATCTCCCTAATTCTGAGGTCTCAAGGTTGGCAAGTATGGCCACAACACCTCACTCTTGGAGCACTTTTTTGCCACATGTATCGCAAACCACGTCTCAGCTGTTTGTGGAGGTAAAATACGTCCGCACATGACTCCAATTACGCTCAGTCATTGTTGTGAGTGCGCACACCAAGGGGCTCCGAGACATTTATACAGCCGTATTTCGCACATAACTATGAAAGGCGGAAGAGGAAGTAGTTCCTTTGAATGTAGACAATTCGAATGATATAGGTCATGTCCAAATTCATGGGCTGCATCCTCCTGAGGACCGGGCCTTCGCAATCTAAGTGGGCCGGGTCCTCAGACGGTCGGGTAGGCCGGAAGTAAACGGCAGTGAAATTGGACAGTCCAGCCTTCTGATTAACGTCACCGCTGTCTCGGTGGAGTTTAATAAACTCGGCCGTCTGCTCCTTGCTATATAAAATATAACAGGACACTGGAGTAAATTCTCGACCATCTCACACTTCTGTTTAATCAGTTTTCTGTTTGACGTTTAGTCAGCTGTATAAAAACCAAGGAGGAACCCACTCGGGGGATTAATAAAGTTTTATTTTATCTAATCTAATCTAATAACTTTAATCTCAGCCAAACCGATTTACTCACGAACAAACAAAACACTGTAAAAGCCCAACAATAGCATTTTTAGGTTGTCTCAGGTTATATTTCATGATTATACTTATAACTTAACCCGAGTAGCGAAAGTCCGCGGTGATCTGAAAATGATGTGCCGGGAGTTGTGCCGTTCTCGGCGGCTTCAGTGACCCTCGAGCTCCCGGCTCGCTATCGAGCTGGTGGGTAGCAGGCGTCTCCGAAAACGTCAAAGCACTTTTCCAAATATGCGATATCTTGATAAGCCGAGCAGATATTTGATGTTTACACAGCTACTTTCTCGCCTGAAAATATGTTAAAAGTTTATTTTGTGACCCAGAAAAATTAATAAGAGTAATTTTAAAACGTAGTACCAGCCGCCATTACCGGAAACTAGAGTTTGGCTGGGCCGCGCTATGAATTCTGGGATATGGTGGGCAAAGAACGATACATCAGACCCATCCTCAAATTCGGAGAAAATGAGGACCCATTTGTCGGCTGCATTCGGAGCAGCCTATGAATTTGGACAGCCTTCGGCGCGTCGCTGTGACGTAATCGGTCTACAAATGCGGCCTCAGGAGGAGGCAGCCCATGAATTTGGACACGACCATAGTTTCTTTCCACTGTGTTCCTGTTAATGATAAACTACAAATTTACCCTAAATTACTAAAATATCGATATTTTAATGTGAGAATCGATTACGTTGAAAAAAGTAATCGGATTACAGTAAGGGATTACTATTGCAAAAACAGTAATTAGATTACTGTTACTTTCCCGTAGGAACGCTGCGTTACTAAAACCGTGATTTTTTTTGCGAGAATGTCTCATGACAGTGACGTAAGCGAGTGCGACGTTCGTGACAACAGCTGTGTGCATATCAACAATGGATAATATATCCAGTGCGGGAGAGAGCATGAGCGTGCAGCGTTTAAAGCGTGGAAGTACTGACCTTACTTTGAGTTTGATTCCATAAAAAGTGACAAAAACATTAGCGTCCGTTGTGCGTGGGAAGAAAACTTCTTTTTACAGCGAAAAAAACCCCTAAACTTCCAAGCAAACACCGAGTGTGCTACCACGTATTTCCGTACCACGGAAATTCACAGAGAAACTCGCGGATTCTTCCACTGACCGCTGCGGCACACCTGCACCAGGGCAAACCTCCGCCTACTCCACTCCTGCTTTACAGGTGAAAATAGAGCAACAGGACCGCTAGTCTTTGATTTTATTTATTTTCTGCTGTGTTTTACTTGCATCTATTTAAAAGAGTGAGTGTAAACACAAAAAACTATTTTATTTTATCTGCTGGAATGTGCAGAAAAAAGGTTTAAATGTTAAATAAATTTCTTCCAGTCAGAGAATGTGGCATATAATTAAATTTTTGCTTGATGCATAACGTTAAAAGATTAAAACTAATAAAACAAGTTTTAAAAAGAAACTTTTCCATTTGATTACATTTTGTATGATGGATTATGCAGAAAAAGTAGAATTGGGCTGAAAGATCTATCACTTTATTACCTATTAAGGTTGTAAATCGTGTTTTTAAAAAGTAACTAAGTAATTAATTACTTTTGAAACTAAGTAATCAGTAAAGTAACGGGATTACTTTTTTGGAGAAGTAATCAGTAATTAGTTACTCCGTTCTTACTGCAGGTTTTCATAGAAAGTATAGAGAATAACACCCTCCCTCCTACTCTTACTCAGGGTCTCATAACACTTATTCCAAAGCCAAACAAAGACTTACTTCTTATTGATAATTGAAGACCCATCTGTCTGCTCAATAATGACTATGAGATTATGGCTTTAGTACTTGCTAACAGAATTAAAGAGTTCTTGGACACAATTATCGATGAGACATGAGAAATGTGAGAAATAGAGAAATAGACACATTTCTAATAACATTAGACTGCTTTTGGATCTACTTGATTACTCTGATTTGGTATCTGACAATAGCTTCATTCTCTTCCTGGAATTTTAAAAGGCTTTTGATACAATTGAACATTTATTTTCCGCTCTTTTAAAAAATTTGGCTTTGGATAATTTTTCTGTGAAGATTCAAAACCTTGTACACAAAAGGCAATAGCTCAACTAAAATGATTAAGACTCCACCCCAAGATTTGACCTGTTTTACAAGGAATCACCATAGCTGATAAGGAGCTCATCATCAGCCAGCTAGCTGATGACACCACTCTTCTTGAAGAATGCAAATCAAATCCGTCTAGCCCTTAGTGTTATTAGTGATTTCTCTGAGGCATCTGGTTTATGTCTAAATCTAAAAAATATGAATTACTAGCAATTAAAGGCTGCACTGCAAATACTATCTGTAACATTTCTGTTAAACAAGAAGTCACATACCCAGGACTGTTAATATCCAAAGACCAAAAGTCAAGATGCTCGTCAAACTTTAAAAAGAAAAAAAAAGTACGTTCTAAATGAAGCTTCAGACGTCACTAATCACGTGACTCTGGCCAAACAAATCAAGCCTCGACACAGTGCTTCTGAAGCAGTTAATCTTTCTGACACAGGCACCGGAGCGTCAGCTTCAAGCGGACCATCACTACCTCCCACATCTAAAGGTAAGTGTCAAGGTAACTTTGAACTGAGTTCAGTCAATCTTGAGTTTTTCGAAGTTTTCTGAATGAAGTTTTCTGTTGCTCTCTGTGAGAGAAGACCGTTAAAGGCGAGCCTCTCCAGAGTGTAGCAAAACAGGAAACAGCAGCTGTGTGTGTGTAAGTGTGCAAACGAATAGATTAGAAGTGCAAGTGAGCCACGAGTATAGAAAGGTCGAGTTTTGTGAGTTGTTTTTCTCACCACTGATCACGCGCTCAACACTCTACACATACTTGCATCACACGCGCGCTCTCAAGCATCAGTATTGTACAATTCTGGCTGTCACGTGAGTTGAGGGTGTTACCATATAACGGAAATCTCCATTGTTCTGTAGCAGTGGTTCTCAAACGTTTCACAATGAGTTTCACCCTTACGAGCGACATCAAAGCACAGTAGTATATTAACACCACATACACATACTTGCCAACATTCAAAAGGGATCTATCTATCTATCTATACACACACACACACACACACACACACACACACACACGTGTGTATATATATATATATATATATATATATATATATATATATAGATATATATATATAGATATATATATATATATAGATATATATATATAGATATATATATATATATAGATAGATATAGATATATATATATATATATAGATAGATAGATAGATAGATAGATAGATAGATAGATAGATATTGCAAAATTTTGTATCGGTGCTTAAACCTTTTGTGTTTCTTTCCAACAAGTTGCCAAAAATGTGTTCTTTTACTTGTCAGATGACCATATGAGACACTTTGACTCTTCAGTGCAGTGTGGAGCCTAACAAAGATCTGCTTTGTGTTACAGCTGATCAGCAGGAGGAGAAGAGTCTGACGGAGCAGCAGAGGAACATTTTCAGCTACTTGGACTCAGCTCAGCCACTACAGAGAAAACAATGAGCTTAACACAGAAGGTGACAGACAGAGCAGGGCGATATGACCAAAAATATTTATCACGATATACATTTGAAAATTTGCGATAACAATATAACTGACGATATAATTGACGCGAGACAAAATACTTTACAACTCCACAACTTTATTAGTGCAAAAAATCCCATCAATGTATTTTCACTTAAACAAACAGCTGTTTTTTATGTGTATTGAAGTTATATAAAAATTTTACAGTGCAAATGCAAATTCCTTGCTGACAGTTTAACCAAAAGGCATTTCCAGTGGAAATTGGCCGACATTTGCTCCGAGGAATTTGCATTTGCACTGTTAATATTTTTGGTCATATCGCCCTGCTCTACTTTCATGTGTTACTGTTTAGGCTTAAATTGGTTTGATGTTTGGTGCCTTTTCCTTAATGTAAAAAAGACCCTCAGGTTACAATCAGACATTTTTCTTCACTGAACCTGTTGGGTCTAAACTCAGACCCCGCTGTCTCCAGGACTTATTCCCGTGAAAGAAAAACAAGGCAACAGCGATCGATTGATTTACTTGCAAGGGAGGCCTCGTCGGTATCTCAGAAACGCACTTCGAATCTCATTACGAATGACCCCGACGACGGCCTCCTCTCGCTGCCTTTTATTGAAAACGTTCACACAATACACAATAGTTTACACACACCTCCCCTCGTAAACCCCCCTTGGTTACAAAGACAAGGCACTGTATGTATGTATGTATGTATGTGTGTGTGTGTGTGTATGCAGGTAAGAATGTGTGTGTGTGTGTTCTCCTGCTGACCAAAAGGGTCATAAAAGCATTTTACCAGCTCAGCTCTAATTCATATGACAGATAATATATGGTATAAACATCTAGATGATGGGAAAGTGGTATTCGTGGACTTTAGTGCTGCATTTGATTTGATAAATTTTGATCTTTTGATTGATAAACTAAAATGTTATTGATTTTCACCAGCTGCTCTGTGCTCGATGGAAAGTTATTTGTCTGGAAGACAGCAAAAGGTTTATTATAATGTTTATTTCTCCGAGAGCTGCGACATGAACTGTGGTCTACCCCAAGGCAGCTGCCTCACTTCTCTATTCAGTTTTCACAAACGATCTGCAATATGTCTTGGCTTAATCTTGGGTATGCCAATGATTCCACCATGTTTTATTCAGCCAGTGACAACTCTGAATTGATCAGCATGTCACAACAAAATTTGCTGAATGTGTTTGACTGGATAAGTAAAAACAACATGATTTTAAATGTATCTAAATCCAAATCTATGTTAATTAGAAGCAGATTAGTCAACAACTCACAACTGAGTCTTTCCATAGCCAGTGTTAGAACACGTCACCCAGATTAAACTACTCGGCGTTACCATAAATCACCACCTTTCATGGTCTCAGCACATCGACTGTTTTTAAGAAAACGGGACAAGGCATAGCTATGGCTATGAAATGCTCTTTGCTTATCAGAGAAGTATGTGTCACTCGATAGAGCGGCTGTTGTCTGCGAGACCTGTCGGCGAACTGGTGGAGCATTTGGAGTCTCACCAGGGCTCGCAAAATTTCAAAATCCCTGGTAGCCCTTCGGGCAGGGACTCTTCAGTTTTTGGTAGCCCAAAATAAATTTAAGTAGCCCGAATAAAAAAAGGGAGCAATTTTTTTATGTTTTGTTTCCTGTTTTGTTTCCGTTACAATATTATACTTTAATGTATAATATTGTAACGGAAACAAAACATTAATCAAAAAATTGTTGAAACACAAATTACAATATTGTATAAAAATTACAATCATCAACTCAAATACTTGGTTGTAATTGAACAGAAATTTCTATGAACTTGTAAGAACTGTACAACAGGAATCAGTCTGTGTCAGATCCTGAATTTGAAATTTCCACTGAAATCACAGGTAAGAGGCAAGTGGAACCAAGATCTAGGACATTTGCTTTTTGAAGTTTGCAAAGACTGCTAAATTTTGCCAGTGGTAGTTCACTCTTTGCAACATAGTAGGCTGTCCTTAACAGATTTTTCAGGTTGATTTTTAGTATGTTATTTACAGACTGAGCAATAATCCATTTCTTGCATTTCTCATGGGTTCTAATGGGGGCCTTTCTTAAAATTACTGGTCCCAGTAACAAAGGCACTTGTCAACTCAGAAATCGAGGGAAACCAACAACACACCCGGCAGAACATTATGTTACTTACACGGGTGCACATAAGTGGTCCGCATTTTCGCATTGGCTGTCACAATAAAAGACGCGCACCAGATAAGAAGTTGCAACGCGCGTTTGCGTCCATATAAAAGGCACTGTTTTTGTCCGCTAGAGTGGGATTTTCATGGCACATTCTGCACCAAATCTCTGTGCGTTCATCATTTGTTTAAAGCCAGCTCACCTCCTGCAACCACTTTTCCTAGAATACGCGCTTCTTTTGCGGTTCGGACTCCATCTGACATTTCTTTGGAGGTGGAGGAACACCAAAGTAATTGCTTAAAGGAGCTTCTTCGACATCTTTAAGAGTTCTAAACAAATGTCTGTCCTCCTCCAGAAAATCTTATGGACGCAAACACGCGTTGCAACTTCTTATCTTGTGCGCGTATTTTATTTTGACAGCGAATGCACACCTGCGGACCACTTATGTGCACCCCTGGTTATTTAGCTTGTCATATTGCAGCCACAGAAATTCTTTTGTCCATGAAACCATAAAGCTGCACTTTCTTTTTGCCTTATAGTCTGATTTGTCATAACTTTTCCGTTTTGTGGTAAGTTTTTCTTTGGCTGTCACTTCTTCACCCTGACCGGTCTTATTTGGCTCAGCAGAACTAAATTATATCCTGCTGCCTTTACACACGCACTCACATAACGCTCAGTGATTCTCTGCGCGATCAACCTCTCACATGTTTAAGCTTCCTGCGGGAGAGTTCACTTCTCATGTTTGATAGTAAACTAACGATTGATAAGACAATGTCAGAGGAATTGGTGCGCAAATTATCGTCACTCACCAATCAGTGCTGTCGCTCTCTATACACAGTTCGCGCGATTGCAAAGTGAAAGCAAAAAACAAGCGCAAATTCAAATGCGATTTCAATATGTCACATATAGGGCTGCTCGATTATTGCAAAAATGATAATCACGATTATTTTCACTGAAATTGAGATCTCAATTATTTGATGATATTTATTTAACAATAACAATGTATTGAATAATGGCTTTAAAGATTGTCAAAAATAGTATAAAATAGTGTGCAAATACTGATAACAGTGCAAATGTTTGCAATATAAAAAATAAAATGTAAACATCTATGTTTAGTGAACTTTGCCATGTCGCTCTGTGGTGCAGCTACAACACCAAAGTTTACACACTATGTCTACTTGATCCACGTCTGACTCCGCGAACCCATAATGTTTCCACACCACTGAAGGGTTTTTTTTTAACCTCTTTTCAACCAACGGCAGTCACTCTCCTCTCCAAATAACTTCTGCTTAGCTTTCCGAGCTTCCCTCTGTTAGCTCCTCTTAATTGTTGTGCCGCGTGAGAGAGAGGTGCGCTCGATTTGCCACACGGAGCAGCGCGAGAGTAAAGCACGAGGAAGGTGCTAATAATCGGCTCAGTCATTTTTAATGATCGTTGAAAGCCCAGATCGTAATTTAGATTAAAATTTGATTAATTGAGCAGCCCTAGTCACATATTGACTGGTTCACCGATGCCAATGACATATTTACCCAGCTACATTTCCGAAAGAATGCAAAAGCATTGACATATATTTTTCCTTCCTATGATAGCCCGACGGGCAGGGCAGGGATAGATTCTGGTAGCCCGACTGGGCTACCAGAATCGTCGGGCTAGCGATTTTGCGAGCCCTGCTCACTACATGCTTCCAAACCGCAGCATTTTTAATCTTAATCTCTTCCATACTGAGGCGAAAAGGAAGCGATTTGTCCCGTTGTCAAGAGATTTATTCTAAAAAACACTTCTTCAGCTGAGAGTCAGAGAGTGGTGACACACACGCTGCAGATTTTACTTGCAAGGGCGGTCACAGTGCGCTCACATCAGAGAGTGGGGGCCCTGTGATCAGCGCTCTGTTACCGCTCTGGTCTTTATTTATATACAAAAAATAATACAATAATGAATACGTCTGTTCATAGACAGAGGAATGTTAGTGTGTATGTGTGTTGTTGGATACAAAAAGGGAGTGAAGATAACAGTGGTTCAGGTGTATGTGTGTGTGTTGTGGGTTACAGAAGGACGCGGCCCCTCTTCTTGTTAGGGAGCGGAGATAAAAGTGTCCAGCTCTCCTCTTCCTGGCAGGAGTGAAATAATAATAGCTTGTTCAGCTATTATCGCTGTGAGAAAGAATTTATAAAACAGAAACAAGTCTTGTAGTGGACAACAGTCTAAATCATCAGAAGATCAACATGCAGTTTTCTATCATTTGCAAACTTATATCATTAAAAGCTTATACTGACTACTAAGTACAATTTTATATTGACACCCGTACTTCAGCTAGAATGCAGGAAAAAAAGACTCTGGAGTTAGTCTGTGTCCTTAAGCTGCAGCTGCCTCTTCTTCTCTCATGTTTTCTAAGTAGCTGACAGCTGGTAACTGTACAGGGGCGGCTCTAGCAAAGCTTTGCCAGGGGGCCAGGTAGGGCATTAACCGGGAAAGGGAGGCACAAAAAATACTTTTCTTTGTTATTTCAGTTGTCCATTGTGTGTGTGTGTAGGTGGTTGTTTGTATGTTCAGTCCATGAGTTTAACGTGGGTCAGATGTCAGGAGGCAGAGTTCAGGAGTCTGACAGCTGTGGGGAAGAAGTTGTTCCGGTACCTGGTGGTCTTAGTCCGGAGGCTCCTGTAGCGCCTCCCAGAGGGCAGGAGGGTGAAGAGTCCATGTGATGGGTGACTGGGGTCTTTGATGATTTTCCCAGCCCTTTTCAGACACCGCTTCCTGTAGATGTCCTTTATGGCAGGAAGTGGTGCTCCGGCGATGCGCTGGGCAGTTTTCACAACCCTCTGCAACGCCTTCCGGTCCGAGGCGGAGCAGTTCCCGTACCAGACTGTTATACAGTTGGTCAGGATGCTCTCGATGGTGCAGCGATAGAAGTTCACCAGCATGTCTGAGGAGAGGTGGTTCTTTCTCAGAGTCCTCAAGAAGAAGAGGCGCTGGTGAGCCTTCTTGACCAGCTTGGAGCAGTTGGTCGTCCAGATGAGATCCTCGGAGATGTGGACTCCAAGGAACTTGAAGCTGCTCACACGCTCCACAGCCGTCCCCTTAATGTAGACGGGTGGATGTGGGTCAGCATTCCTCCTGTAGTCCACGATGAGCTCCTTGGTCTTCTCGGTGTTAAGCAGCAGGTTGTTTGTGTCGCACCACTCAGCCAGACGATCCACCTCCTCCCTGTAGACAGCCTCATCGTTGTCACTGATGAGGCCAATGACCATGGTGTCAAAAACTTAATGATGGTGTCAGAACCATCGGCAGGTCTGCAGTCGTGGGTGAAGAGGGAGTAGAGGAAAGGGCTCATTTGGTATAACGGAATAGCTTTAGTGTCATGTTTTTAAAACTTGAGTATGAACTTATACAAAATGCAGCAAGATATTTATTTAAAAAACAGTTTTATTGATTACAAAAAACGCTATATCAGATTCATATCGGTATCGGCAGATATCCATATGATATCGGAATCGGTATTGGACATTAAAAAGTGGCATCGTGCCATCTCTAATACTAATATCGATAAAATGCATTATCAACTTTCTTGGCTTCCTGTACAGGCTCAAATATTCTATGGCTTCCTTGTAGTTATAAAGAACGCAATTCTGTTAAACACACCACATTTATTTCTGCTCAGCTGCAGTATCCAGATGAAATACATAATGATATTACACGATTTTCAACAAACTGCAATTAAATCCTCGAGTTAAAAGTAACTTTTTGTAAAACTGTTATATTTAGAGCAACTTTCAAGTGGAATAAATTGCCTTATAAAATTAGAGAATTAGTAACTATTCAAAACTTCAATGAACATTTAAATGTCGATTTACAGAACTTATAGTTGTTGTAATATTGTAAGAGATGATTTGTTTTTGAGATTTATGTAATGTGCCTCAATGTTATTGATATTATTATTTTATTATTATTGTTTTTATTATTATTATTGTTTTTATTGATTGCTTATATTTTAATTGTGAAACCTCACTGTGGATGTAAGAGCCAAATTATGTGGATATCTTGAATACACTTTATTGTATAATATTTTATGTGATTGTATTTGACGGAAGACGAGCAACATCTGTTGTGGAAGCTAATGGGGTTCCTTTTGAATAAACAAATAAACAAACATAGGATTTAATATCACTGAATAATTATGTATAAATCTATAAAAATTATAGAAATATGTATTAGAAACAACAACTGTGTGTGTGTGTGTGTGTGTGTGTGTGTGTGTGTGTGTGTGTGTACACACACACACACACAATCAGGAGGGATGGGCATGATTTTAGTGTTTGAACAGTCGTGAATTATTTTTAGCACCAGGTTGGATGTAATGTGTTTCTACTACCAGCAGGTGGGGATAAGAGACCTTTAAGGTGTTTGGTGCCACACTCCACCTTCAGGTTTAAAACTAGTGTTAATGGAGGGAGTTTGAAGGTTCAGTTTATTTCCACGACTGCATTTCACTCACTGCCTCTGTTTGTATCTCTGTCACTGCAGGACCAACATGGAGCGAGAAGTCAGCGCTCTCAGGAGGCCGACAAACCTCACAGAAGAAAGAGAGAGAAAAAACACACCTGTGACGAGTGCGGGAAGGATTTTACTGGGAAGACTTCACTAAAACATCATCAGGTCATCCACACTGGAGAGAGACCATTCAGCTGTGACTTGTGTGGAAAGTCTTTTTCCACGAAGGGTCACCTAAAACAACACCAACTCATCCACAGTGGAGTTAAAGCGTACAGCTGTGATCAGTGTGGCAGAGCTTTTACTCAAAGTAGCACCTTACAGAATCATCTAGTTACCCACTCTGGAATTAAGGCATACAGCTGTGACATCTGTGGGAAGGGTTTTGCTCTGAAGACTTCACTAAAAAAGCATCAGGTCATCCACACTGGAGAGAGACCATTCAGCTGTGACTTGTGTGGAAAGTCTTTTTCCACGAAGGGTCACCTAAAACAACACCAACTCATCCACAGTGGAGTTAAAGCGTACAGCTGTGATCAGTGTGGCAGAGCTTTTACTCAAAGTAGCACCTTACAGAATCATCTAGTTACCCACTCTGGAATTAAGGCATACAGCTGTGACATCTGTGGGAAGGGTTTTGCTCTGAAGACTTCACTAAAAAAGCATCAGGTCATCCACACTGGAGAGAGACCGTTCAGCTGTGACTTGTGTGGAAAGTCTTTTTCCTGGAAGCGTTCCCTAAAACAACACCAACTCATCCACAGTGGAGTTAAAGCGTACAGCTGTGATCAGTGTGGCAGAGCTTTTACTCACCGTAGCCACTTACAGAGTCATCTAGTTACCCACTCTGGAATTAAGGCATACAGCTGTGACGAGTGTGGGAAGGATTTTACTGGGAAGGCTAAACTAAAACAGCATCAGTTTATCCACACTGGAGAGAGACCGTTCAGCTGTGACTTGTGTGGAAAGTCTTTTTCCAGGAAGGATTCCCTAAAACAACACCAACTCATCCACAGTGGAGTTAAAGCATACAGCTGTGATCAGTGTGGCAGAGCTTTTACTCAAAGTAGCAGTTTACAGAAGCATCTAGTTACCCACTCTGGAATTAAGGCATACAGCTGTGACATCTGTGGAAAAACTTTCAGCCGGAGATGGTACCGAAATAAACACCTACGCATTCACACCAGACATGATGTGTACTGCTGTGAACAGTGTGGCAAATACTTTGCTATAGACGCACAGTTACAAAAACACATGTTTACCCACACTGAGGGACGACCTTATAAATGTGACCTGTGTGAGAAGACTTTTAAATCTCCACATTACCTGAGACGACACCAACAGATCCACACCAGAAAGAGACTCTACAAGTGCAGTTACTGTGAGGTATGTATTTATATTGTTATCTTGTCATTTTAGCCTGACTGTTTGGAACAACTCTGCTCATTAAACTGTGTTAGCATGTTAGCAATTCTACTGCATGGAAAAGCAGCTCTGAGTGATTATTCAGATTTTCATGTCAGTTATGATTTTAGTATTACTGTAGTATTATGGTGGTAGTATTGTAGTTATTGCAGCCCAGTAAACTGAGTGTGTTCACTGAAACAGTAAAATGTAATTGGACGTCTGCAGAGATGCTCTTTATTTCAGGCGACGTTCAGGATAAAAATGTTGAAGGACTGACTTACACTGTCTTTGTGTCTTTGTTTAGAAGCAGAGCGACACAGATGGATCCAGTTCTCAACCCTGTCATCACTGTGGTGGTAGGAAAGACTTTCGTTGTGACCTTTGTGGAAAAACTTTCAGTCAGCAAAAGAACCTAAAAATACATCAACGTAAACACACTGGAGACAAACTGAAATACTGCAAAGAATGTGGGAGAAGCTTCACCTCATCACGTGACTTAAAAAAACATGAACTGATTCACAGTGGGGTTAAAAAGCACCTCTGTGATCAGTGTGGGTCATCCTTCACCACTGCATGGGAGCTTAAAACACACAAACGAGTCCACACAGGAGAGAAACCATACAAGTGCAGACACTGTGACAAAAGCTTCTCACAATCAAGTGGTCGTATCTATCATGAACGTGCACACATGGAAGGAAACTACAACTGTGACCAGTGTGACAAGAGCTTCAGGAATCTCAGTTCATACTCCAAACACAAACGATCCCACGTTACTAATAAACTCTTTCACTGTTACCAATGTGCCCAAACATTCACCTCATCTTCTGCTCTGTGCAAACATCAGCGTGATCACTCAGGGCTGAAATCACTCCCATCACTGGATCACAGTGAATCTGAAGAGACAGAAAGATCCTCTGGTTTCAGTGTCAGACTCAAAAATCTTGAGATCAGGCTCCACAGAGTTCAGATAGAATCATTTAAACTTGTGTTGAACTGAACTGGTTGCTGGGCTGAACTTCTACTTAATACAGATTTACATGGGATCTTATTTTCTGTCGTTTTACTGAGTCAGTTTTGTCCTTTTTTCTCTGTCCTGGTTTTGCTCGTCTGTAAATAATTGAAACTCAGTCAAATAGTTCATTGTTCTCCAGCAAAACGTTTTGGAAACTCATGTTTAACCTTTAAAACTCTGACATGTTTTAGCACACAAGGCTTCATCGGGGAGTTCACTCATGATTGGACCATGAGAATAAAGGTTTTTAGTTCTTTCAAAGAGAGTCTTGGAGCTGTTTGATGTTTTTGTTTTTCTGAAACCACCTGAAAGAAAAACTATTTTTCTTGCTTTATGTAGTGTGGAAGTTTTTAATGGTTCTTTCATCTGTGATGTTCTTGAATGTGTTCACGTGAAGATGGTACAAATAAACTGTCCTTTTAGCTTTAGCTCCTAATTTATTCATTATTTATGGATGAAGCTCAGTAGCAGTTTCTTGATTAACACATGGAGGGCTCGGGATCTGATGGTAAATAATGTTTTGTGTCCTTGTATACATCATACAGCTCAGCTGTTCCACAGATGTCAGGTTTACACAGTGGGATGGTTTGTAAGAACGCAGCTCTCCTGTGGATAAATCCTTACTCTTAGCCTCAGGACCTCACACAGTCCCAGCAGGTTCGGTCAGAAGATTTATACCTTTTTCATTTCTATATGATTCTTCTTGCATCTAAACAAAGATGATTATGATGATGATGAGTCATTTATGAAAAAAGAAGCAAAAAACAATATTGTTGTATGAGGATTTTTATGGCAGATTTTGTGCATCAACATTTTTGTACATGAAAATGTTGTAAAGATGCAAAGGAGGAGGAGGGCACAAGAGCTCAGCACGTGATACTGACTGGAAGCAACACAGCTGCTGTTGACAAAGCAGCAGAGTCAGATATGAATGTGTATTGAATTCATCGTGTGAATATACCAGATTTATCCACATACACTAGTTTTCACCTTTTTTTTTACTTTCAGTAAATTTACTTTTAGTTTATTTTTACTTTCTTAAGACGCAGGAGAATCTGATTCATCATGATTGAGCATTTCATTAAAGTAATGTTTAAAAGACATTTCTCGTTTGTTCTTTCAGCTGCAGCCTCGCTGGTGTTTAACTGTCTGACAGTAAAGAAGATAAAAGATACGTGCAAACACAAACACATGAAAAGTATTTGCAGAAAAGCTTAAAGCTCTTGTTTGTCTGTTTTTTCGTTCCAGTCATCGCCAACATGGCGAAGATGTGAAGCTGCCTGTCTGCTACAGTATCTCCTTACATACATTTGCTCATATCGTGGGACTTCTTATAGAGTGTCTTTCTTTGATCATGTCTCACTGTGTTTTATTCCCGACGTTGCATTTGAGCCTTGCATGACTCTATTTTAATTCATATTAAAATGGATGGATGGCTAGACGGACCCCCTGAATTTATCATCTGAAATCTTTTTATTCCTTTATTCCACTGCTTTCAGGCATTTCTGTGCATCTAAATTTATATATAGATATCTAAACACACATACACTCATATCTGTACAATTTGTTAATATCTTCATAATCTCCAATAATGTTACACCTCAGTGCTTTCATTTGAACCCCAAGTGTCATTGTTTTTGAAAAAGCACAGAGTATAATGCATCTATTTTGCAAAAATAAATAATACAATAAATGTTAAAAGACTTTAAAAGGGTACCCTGTTTTTCCCTTCGTCGTATCGTACAAATAGAGATAATATAATTATCTGAGGAACAATTGTCAATAAGCAGAGAAGTTATTAAAATATTAATGCAAGACATGGAAGCAGGTGGTGTTGTTCCCAAATTAGGAACAATATTTTAAAATTACTTCACAATTCTTCTTGCACTTCAGATTGTTACAAACTATCAGAATATAAAGAAAGTCAGAAAATGGACAACCTCAGCTTATAAAACTTTTTAACCACAAACCACTGGATCAATTTCAAGGGTTTTGCACTTGATTTTCATTTAATCATAAAACACTGCAGAGATGCAAAGAAATAATAATTATAACAGTGTGCAAATGCTCCACGTTATACTGTGTCCAAGCTATAGACGTCTCTGAAACGACACTTTAACAAAACTCCTGCATAGCTGCGGGGTGCACAGTCCACATTTCACAGTGACAGCACAAAGACCCACACAGCTGGATTTGGATATTTAACATTCTTTCAGTAAAAATTAAACCCTGCATGAGTTCATGAATATCTGGCATTAATTAGATGAAAGCCTCTGCTGTAGCACCCTGTCATCCATTCATCCAAGAGATGTAACCAAGATACTGCCTCTATTAGATATTTGATATACCTTTATTAGTCCCACAAGGCGAAATTTCATGTTAAGGCTGCCGACCTATTGCACGCAATGGCGGCGCCATCTTATCCTCCGACCATACATACATTACACAAACATCACATGGGGAAGACAGGTCAGAGAGGTATGACAATGGAAATAGCACCACATGAGGAAGGATAAGGAGAAAAAAATAACTCCCCCCAGACTGAGCTCCAACAGGGAGATCAGTTTGAGAACAGAAAAAAACACCTCTGCACATAGCACATGAAAAAACTCTTAATACACCAAAGAAACACATGACAAGCAACAGGGTTGGGTAAAGGGTGAGAGACAGCCAATGTAGACAGTACATCCGGGCCTGCAGCCTATGCACTGGTCTCCTTGATTCACCGTCAGCATCGGAAGGGAATAAGCGTCAAAGGCGTTTGGAGGGGGAGGGGGAATGATAATTATTAGATAATCATTTTTGAAAATAATCTTTAACATCTGAGTAATTTCAGATTTTTAATGTCAAATTTTACACGGTCAGGTGTAGCAGAGTTTAACTCAGAAAATTAAACTTTAACTCAAAACATATTTTAAATAAATTTCAAACGAGCCATCATGATAAAGGGAATGTCTGCAGTTCTGGTGCTCCGTAAGTTCTGTGCTGAACAGCGTGGCTGACTCTTTGTATCTACTATTGCCTCCACAGTCCGAGTCCACACAGATAATGAGCCATTATGACCAATTATGGAGTCCACAGCCAGCTCGCGCTTTTTTGAGGTTATGTCAAAAGGTTTCTTGGAAATAAACACGGACTATTTGTTTAGGCAGTCTGTGTCAGTGGGCTCAGTCAGTAGTTACGTTGTCTTATTACACTCTTAAAAAAATAACTCTTTAAATGAACATAAAAAAATCATGGAAAGAATTTCCACGTGATTAAATTGCTTTATTTTAGCATTATGCAATTCTGTAATTCCAACTTAATGTACTCAAGTTGGACCAACTTAATTAATGATTGATGAATCAACGTATTTACTCCATTTGAATCCAATATAAGATAACAGTGTTGATCCAACGGTTTTGTTCCAACTCAATTCAGTAGGTTTTCTCCAACTAATGTACTAAATTTGGTTCCAACTTAAGTTAACTGAGTTGAACCAACTCATACAAATTATGTTAGTCCAACACAAGTGTTTAATGCTAATAGAAAGCCATTTAATAATGTGGAAATTCTTTCCATGATTATTTTAAGTTCATTTAAAGAGTAATTTTTTTAACAAAGTCTAGAGTCTGGATAACATGCATTGCACTATTACAATATCTAAAACTTAAATAAAAAAATTGTCATACAGATCTTTTTGTTTTCTCCAATTTATTGGATTTATAGCAAATTTCACATAACGTGTGAAGAATACATGTAATGCAAGTTATATCACAGAAAAAAAAGTAGTGGACATGGTGGAAACTTAACCTGTTCAAACCATTTTTTAACCACAATAAACGGCTGAATCAAGTGATTTTGAAGGTCAAAGAGATGCACTTTCAAAAAAACAAACATCACCAATTTTGTGTATCTCAAAATGAATAAAAAATGCATGGTATCATCTGTCTGCAGTTCTTTCTGGTTCATGTTCCAGATACATGGTGTAGCTGTTGTATTGCCAACATTTCTCAACGAGAAAGAAGAGTTTTGAGAACCTGTAGTTTGTTGGATAGTTTGTGTGCATCCAACTCCATAAGAATCTTCTGCAGAACCTCAAAGGTGTACCTGAGTTCCGGAGGGTAGCTCAGGTTTAGTGAGTAGACCAGACCAAGCAACATTGCCACTGCAAAAGCTACATTGCCCAACTCACCCATCACTTCCACCCCCTCTAGAACAATCATAACATCCTGAGGGTCATCGCCAGGCTCCGCACCCTCTGATCGAATGACACAGATTCCAAAGACTGTCTCTGCTATGGTAGAGACATAGCAGAGATGTCCTGTGACAATTAAAAAAAGAGAGAGAGAGAGATAATTAATGTAAAATACCTAAAAGCTTTATTCATTCAAACTTTATAATAATGTAAATGTAATCAAAAATGACTGCCTGATATTTCTTCTGACTCAAGACAATCTAATTCAATACTTCAACAAAGTCCCGTCTTTTAAAATAATGAGTTGTGATAGGGGTGGCTGTGGCTCAGGAGGTAGAGCAAGTCGTGTACTGGGTTAATCCTTGGGTTCTCCAGTCTGAATACCAGAACTAACCATGGGTAAGATACTGAACCCCAAGTTGCTCCTGATACATCCATCAAAGTGTGAATGCTACATAGAAATACTTGTATGAATGTGTGCGTGAATGGGTGAATCATTATATGATATTAGTTCTGTGATGATATTATTTTATGAGGTTAGTATAAAACACTCAAGAATGGTTCGTGCAGTATCTAGTGAGAAAAATAAAGCCCTTACTTTTCCTATTTTTAAAAGGTAATTTTTAAAGCCACAAACTTCTTGTATGCAGCTTTTTATATGTAGTTTGAGCCTATCTTTGATCATCTCCTTAGATAAGGATAAATGCAAATTAACATACCAGGTAATCCTTCACCAGCGTCTCTGGATCTTCATTCAGGTACACACAAAGACCTTTGAGGATGCATTCTCTTCTGACTTCAACAGCAGCAGTCTTAATACACAGAGGAAAAATACATAAATTACACAAATATACTCTCTCTCACTCTCCACACATACATATAAACACACATATATACATATATACACACACATACATAGTGGGGTTAAAGAACGTTTTGTGAGAAATTTAGAGGCTATTGTTTTGCAATCTTTACCCCTTTGGAATAGTCTTTACGCATTTTAGACAAATCTGTCATTGTAATATCATTTATTACTTTATCTATGAATTTAATCATGCCATGCCACAACCAATTCAAGAAAGTTTGGATGATGTGTAAATGTACATACAATCAGAATTTCCTAGTCTCAAAACTACATGTCACTTACAAATGAACATATTAAATTTTTAATCTGGGAAAATTTGATAATTTTTAAGAAAAATATCAGCTCATCTTGAATTTGATGAACTGGCCTGCCAGCTCTCCAGACCTCTGACCACCCCATAACATTTGGCACGTGATAAAATGAAAATAAATATGACAAAAGAGGACCCCAGGCTGAGAGTTTTTATCGGTTTTTAGCTTTCCCCGTGTGTTATGAATAAATTATCTTTTTTTTGGTACTGGTTTTATTTATTTGTGACACCTTAAAGGCCGGTTCGTGAAAATATTGGCAGACGTAAACCGGTCCGTGGAGCAAAAATGGGTTGGGGACCGCTGCTGTACATGCTGTCCTCATATCAAATTTGTATGTAGTTTAAGCCTATGTTTGCATTCTTTTAATGCTGTATTTACTCTCAAACTCGCTGTTGAACCCATTTCCTAGTATAGGCCTCTGTAGAGCAGCTAGAATCGTGTATCAGACAAGAATGAGACGACATTCTTCTCCCAAAAGTTGAGCAACAGAGGCCTATACTATGAAGCGAGTTCAACATGCCCAGGGTATCTTTCCCTTATCTGGATTAACACTGGTGATCAGGATATGCACTCACACGAAGTTGGTTATTAACTCATTAACTTAACCTAGGATTTCCCCGGCTCGTTTCCATAAAAAGGGTGGTGTTAGCAATATCTAACCAATCTAAAGGAGCGTTTCACGGGTCATATGACTCTTCTTCCATGAACTAATCCCTATAAGTGTACTCTAGGGACGTTATCAGATAGGGATTAACAATCTATAAAGAAGACTAAAATATAACAGTAAAAAACACCCGTGCTGTTTAGGAACTAGTGATGAATGGTGCAGCAAATGTTGAATCTGATGTTTTAATAAACAGAGCAGTAAAATAAACATTGTAGTTCCAGTAAATTATTTGCTTAAAGTGCTGTTGTTTATTTGTAAGGTGATATCAGCACATTAGAGTCTGAAAATTTAAACTGGACTCACTTAAACACTAAAGCTTACCATCACGAGGCCTGATAAAGGAAACATGGAAATCACATTAGCTTGTCTCCATATCAAAGTGAAATCAATGTCACTGAACAGATATTTTAGGTGAATTACAAATTTAGATTAGTTTTCAGCTGCAGTTCAAGCAGAATAAAAATTAGCAGATTAGAATCAAGTACAAAAACATTTACAAATGTTTCTAACTCACCAAATTTCTATGTTTATTTGTAAGTAAAAGATGGTTTTGAAATGCAAATCACTGCATTCTGGACGCCCTGATTTTCGTTCCACTCCTCACGTGTACACCACTTTGTGTTGGTCTTTCACGTGGAATTCCAATAAAATTGATTCATGTTTGTGGCTGTAATGTGACAAAATGTGGGAAAGTTCAAGGGGGCCGAATACTTTTGCAAACCACTGTAAAATAGAACAAAATACAAAGCATTAAAAATGTTAAAAACACAACAGCCTTTATAAATGTAGTTTGGACCCGGAAGCAAGTTTCATCAGGTCATCACTTAAAGACTGGATATCCCACCTGCTGTGGAGTTTTAATGCAGTACAGTTGTTATTATTAAACTCCTGTCACATTCTGGCAGTTAAAATGAATAACATTCATATATGAAATGAAATTGTTTCAAGTAAACTGTATATGGTGTTAAATAGGCCTAAACTACTGTACTTTAATGTCGGCAATAAGGGCGGTACTTCAAGAGCCATATATTTTATGAGCTGGTACTCATTGTGATATATAGAGGACAGCAGGAGCAGAACAGACACACAGCAACAACCAACAACAACCCTGCAAGTGGACCTATTTTGGGGGGACTTGTGTAACATGTAAAGCACTGTGCAATGCTCTATGTGACAAATATTAAAAAATAAATTTCATTAGTATAGATGAAATATTTTGTTCTCTACGAATGCCCAGCAGCCCTGAAACCCTCTGAACTCTAATGTTCACAACCCAATAAATCGATAGACTTTGAGGAGCATGAATTAGACTGGATAAGAATACAATTTTAATTTATAGACCACTCAGATGAGCTTAGTGGACTTTTCTCATCTTCAAGAATATTCTAGAAGATTAAGAATCTGAACCTGGATATAGTGGTGGGTACACCTTGGAGCTAATTTGTCCACTGAGTCTGATGTGAGAACGTTTCTATTAATGCTCATAAATGTCTTTTATTTGCTCTTTACTTCAGCCTTGACACATTGCCTACTGCACACGTCAAGTTCCTTCTGACATATTCCTGATTCTGTGGTGGAAAAATTTGGAGACATGTTTGATAGAAATCTGACTGTAACTGATAACTGTGTGCTGCATCCTGCCATTCAGGGTTTAAGGATATTGGAAAAAGTGGATCCTCTTCATTTTAGACAAGACAGCACTGTTAAAGAAAACAATGAACAGCATACTGTATCATAAGGAAAATCACTGACTTGTTTTTCTTTCAAAGTGTAAAATGGTTACAGAGTGAGGCACAAAATAAGCCTGATCACTGTCAAATGATTTCATGTAACATTTCAAAAGCGATTTTTTCTTTTAGTGATGTAAGGAGTTTCATGTATGTTTGGTAGGGGGTTTAGTGAGAATGATAATGAAGTCTAGAATCTAATTCCATTTTAAAGTAGATTTAACTGTGATTTTCCTTGTAATCAGACTTTTCTCAGGAAAAGTTAATCAATTTTAAACCCTTTACCTCTCAGGTCCAGCTGGTCCTAGAAAGAAACGTCCGTGCTGCATAGAGGTCACCAACCTCGATATGATCACTGAGGTGCTGAGGCTGATCCGACCGTTGAAACCGATCGAGCTCTGTCTAACTTCGTTCATGGGGACAAGTCTCTGAACCAGTGGAGCCTGGAAGGGCAGACCTAACACACACTAACACACACACACACACACACGCACACACACACACACACACACACACACACACACAAAGTATTTGCAGAGACAAACTGAAACTCCTCTTTGACTCGTTTTCCTCTCCAGTCATTGTGAGCAAGACGAAGGTGTGAAACACAGAGATTAGATTCTGTGGAGAAGCATCGCTGCCTTTCTGCTAAACCAGGATCTCCTTATAGTTTTTCATCATGTTGTTCATCATTTCAAAAGGCTTTCTTATGAGTTTTCTTATATTCTTTATGTTACATTTGATTCTTGCATTGGTCTTTTTAAATTGCTCCTAAAAACATTCAAAAGCCTTTAAAATTATAGATTCAACTCAACAGTTTAAAGTGGTTCTTCTTGGACCTGTAATAAAGACTAATATAATACCAATATGTTTGAACATCTGAATGCATCCGCATGCAACATCACTATTAATAATGAAATGGTAATGATGATTATAAAAATAGCAGCAAATAATAGCAGTAAAATATTTCTCCTCTTGACACTACCTAATGCTGGAAATGGATCAAAGCTCAGTGGATTTCTTAAGTTATTCCTTAAGTTGAAATTGTTGCAAAACTGCACATGCTTTGCAAATAAACTTAATTAATATTGAACAAATAGATTTGGTATTCTTACCCATTAAATGTCACTGTGTCACCATCACCAGAGGTTTGGTGAGGGGACTTATTCTTTTATTTTAACCTGTATTTAACCAGGAAGATCCCATTGAGATTAAAAACCTCTGTTTCAAGGGAGACCTTCTACCTTGACTTTCTGCAATAAACACTTCTGGAACTATGTCCTTTGAACCAATGAGACCAGACAAGACAGTTTTTAGCTATAATGCACAGCATCACATCTATTGAAACTAAACACAGCAGGTGAGCACAAATAGAGCACAGCAACCACAGGAACAGTATTTTAGAGTCAAATATGAGGCCATCTGTCGGAAAGTTTATGCTTTATGTATATTTAAGTCTGAATAAAAGAAATGGTATAGCTAATGCAAATGGCCTGTATTTATATAGCGCTTTTACTAGTCCCTAAGGACCCCAAAGCGCTTTACATATCCATCCACCCATACATTCACACACTGGTGATGGCAAGCTACGTTGTAGCCACAGCCACCCTGGGGCGCACTGACAGAGGCAAGGCTGCCGGACACTGGCGCCACTGGGCCCTCTGACTACCACCAGTAGGCAACGGGTGAAGTGTCTCACCCAAGGACACAACGACCGAGACTGTCCAAGCCGGGGCTCGAACCGGCAACCTTCCGATTACAAGGCGAACTCCCAACTCTTGAGCCACGATCGCCACAAATGCAGCTATGAGGGGGGAAATTAGCAGTGCATACACAAACCATTTTTCGTGTGATGTATTTAGTCTGTGTTAGAAACTGTTGATCTTTGCATGTGTGTGTTGGAAGATAAAGACAGTCGACATGATCACATTTCTGCCACACATTTCCTCCAGAGCAGAGTGTGAAACTTATCTGATCATCTGCCAAACGACGACATAAATAAAATAACCAGTAAGAGTGAGTTCTTTTGAGTTTCCAGTGGTAAAACAGCTTGATGCAAACAAGAAACCTTAAACAATTTATGTGAAATTACAAGCAAAAGTTTAAGTCTTGGGAATTTATAAGAAAAAATAAGCATCCATGTGCATCAAGACTGTTAAGGGGCATCACGAGTCACTGACAAACAAAAGTCAGTGGGTGATTTAGATTCATTACTCATGACTGTTGATATCAATCATCAGGCTCTACACCATATCTGAGTGTCTGTGAACTTCGTGTATGTGAGGCTGTTTGTCAGAAAGCTGTTGATAGGTTGAAATACTGAAGTCTCCCTGATAAGAGCCGGAGGTGTAATATGCCACACCTCACACTCAAATACACAGACCTATAAAAAACACCTCATCAGTTGTGCCTGCATGTGTTCCTGCACTTACCAATAAATAACCAAACACAAATCAACTCGTAGATTTTGACTCTGATCAGTGAGCCAGACCACCGGTGGAAATGTCTGTAAAGATCCTCTCCATCACTCTCCTCCTGCTCTCAATGTGTGTGTGCTGCCACTCCTCTGAAGGTAACTGTGCTCTTACTTTTATAAAGAAAAATGAGGAAAAAAAAGAGATAAAATAGATTATTTGATCGCAGCAATGACTATCTCCAACAATGGCTTCTGTAAAGACCACAAACCTTTACATCAGTCATATTCTGGTATCTGCTCAGTCTATAATTGTAACATTTTTATCCAGCATTTACTCGACTTCTACCCACAAAGCTCCAGACACCCTGGAAGCTGTTTTCTGGGCTAAGTTTTGTTGGTCAGTCATGGCATTTTAAAAGGCGTCCTTTACGTCTACATTTAGAAGAAGTCTTGGAGATTTTTATTTTTCAAGTACAACATTCACCTGATGTTTTGTGTTCGATTGCTGGACTGATTGACAGCCACACCATATCCATTCACAGTATACTGCTTACCATTAAAAAATTTTGTACCTTTTCTGTTTATCTACATGCAAACTTTTGTTTTTGTCACTTATGGGGTTATGTCTCATGCTGCGTTGCATGGCAGGCATATGTTGTAAATGTCGTGGTTCTGGGTCATTTGACCCAGCGTTTTGTGTTCAGTATTTGTATCAACATATGTTTTGGATTGTTCTTAGGATTTTAGTTACTGTGTTTAGTGTTCTAAACAGTGCTTTGTCAGTGCGCCCCAGGGCAGCTGTGGCTACAACGTAGCTTGCCATTGCCAGTGTGTGAATGTGTGTGTGAATGGGTGAATGACTGAATGTAGTGTAAAGCGCTTTGGGGTCCTTAGGGACTGAGTAAAGCGCTATACAAATGCAGGCCATTTACCATTTACCATTCTATTATTCCGACCTGTGTCCTTCCCCCTGTGCTCTATCCGTGTCCTTGATTTGTGTTGTAAAACAGTCCATGTGTTTCCTGTTTTACTTTGAAGGTCTGTGTCTCATCGTGTCTAATTAGGTTCAGCTGTGTTCCCCTCCAGTGTGTCATTCCCTTGTTACCTTGTGTGTATTTATAGTCTGTGCCTGCCTGTGTTCGTTGTCGCCACCACACCACACGGCTTCTCCTGGCAGCCGTGACAGTAAGGCAACTATCATAACTGCCAGCTTATTAGTGTGGCAGAGTGGGTGCAGTGGGTTCTTTCAAACAAATTCACTCTGTAATTAAATCTCACTGCTTTTTACTTTTCTACCAAAGTTGTTATTTCAGTGGGCGTTTAGAGGGGTGCATACATTGTGACTCATTGCATAAGGCATGAAAGCAGGAAATGAGAGACTTGCAAAGAGAGTATAAGATAAAATCTTGCAGCTACGTGATTTTTTTTTCACCATTCGTTATCAGCACATCTGAATTTTGTAATTTGTCATTAAATAATTGATTACTAACAAATGGAGCTTAATGTTTGTTCCTATTATCATCATCTGGAAAAGAAATCAACATGCTTTGTTTGCAAAGAAAAACAATCACGCAATTCAAGATTCATTCAGCAGCTCCTTCCTCGGCTGCACCCCCGTGCAGGGGTTACTGGACGACAGCTGTCAAGAGGAGGACTTTGACGCTGGTTCCCTCCTTTACTCTGAAGGTTTTAACCTGTCTTGCCGACAGTCCAGCTAGCTCCTCAGCGACAGAGCTGGGACAGCTTGGATTTCTTGAGGTGATGGGCAGGGCATCCAGGGATCTGGGGCGACCGTGGCTCAGGGGGTTGGGAAGCGCATCTGTAAGGTTGCCGGTAGAATCCCCGGGACAGAGAGCCCGGGGATTGGCCGACACCAGTAGGTGTTGGCCAGAGGGGCCGATGGCGCGATATGGCAGCCTCGCTTCTGTCAGTCCTCAGGACGGCTGTGGCAACTAATGTAGATTCCCTCCACCAGTGTGTGAATGTGAGAGTGAATGAATAGTGGAATTGTAAAGCGCTTTGGGTGCCTTGAAAAGTGCTATATAAATGCAATCCATTATTATTATATTGCCCTCCCTGGACAAGCAGTGGAGGTGGCCACCAGATCTGATCATATCATGTAGACTCAGCGCCCTCAGCTCAGGTGCCACTACCTCCCCTGCAGCTTTGCACAGGTGGTCCCCTGCCTGCAGGTGATTCTGACATGCATGGCCGGGAGCAGATTACCTGTGGTCTGCTTTCACCGATGGAAGCCCTCACCCCATTGGTCGCATCCTCTAGCTCCTTCTTTGGGAAGGTCACGTGTCCTATCAGGGACTGTAAGCTTGTAAGTGTAAAATTTAAAGTTAATTAACACATTGCATCACCTAACTGCCCAACAAAGTACTCAGAGGGCCCCAAGTGGTAAACATGTTGATTTGTTTGACTTACTTGATTGAATTACACAAATAAAAACCTGTTCAATGCTACATGATTCCAGGTCACATTTCAAAAGCCATTTTAAGGAGTTTCATATTTTAAAACTAGATTAACTTTGATTTTCCTTCTAATTAAACTTTTCTCAGGTTAAAGACAAATCAGTCTTTAACCTTCTATCTCTCAGATGCTCGTTTTCCTGGAAGTAAACGCCCGTGCTGCGTTGACCTGACCAAAGGCAATGTGAGTGCTGACATGGTGGGGGAAACTTATCGTGAGCAGGCTGCAAGATATCACTGTGTGAAGGCTATAATGTAAGTCAGCACATGTTGTTTCTACATACAAGCAAACACACACATGCAATCTCCAAAATTTTCTCTTTTTCATTTACAGTTTCAACACAAAAAATGGACAACTTTGTGCTGATCCAAACGCTCAGTGGGTCAAAGATCGTAAGTTCTGCTAAAAGAAACACACAGAGAAATAAATGCAAAGAATGAGAGAAAAAAAATACTGAGTCTCCTGCTTTTCTTTCTTCTCCAGTCACTGCCAGAATGACGAAGGTGCCCAAGTGAAGCACAAAGCTTGCAGTATTTCTGCCTGTCTGCTACATCAATATAAAAATAAAGTTTTGCATTACTGACCAAATATTTCCTCGCTGTTGTTTTAATGACCACCATACTCACATAAAATGTCACACACATCTTGAGAGCAGAAAGTGAAACTTATCTGATCATCTGCCAAAAGTACACATAAATGAAATAAACAGTGAGAGAGTCTTCTTTTGAGTTTCCAGCGGTAAAACGGCTTGATGTAAGCAAGAAACCTCAAACGATTTAATTTAATGGTTTAAATTACAAGCAAAAGTTTAAGTTGTGGGCGTCTATAAATTTTTTAAAAAGCAACCAAAAGGCAACAAGTCATGCAACTGTGGATTAATGTGCATCAGAATCGTCACTTTCATTTTCACTTGCAGCCTGATGTACAAAAATTATTATGTGGTTCTGTGTAGTTTTGTTTAAGTTCAAGAGTCACAGAAAGTCAAAATGGAAAAACAAAAATGAATGTGAGATTTAGACATTAGTGACAATACACAAACTGTTGGTATCAGTCCATACACCATATTTGAGTGTCTGTGAAGCTGTTTTTCAGAAAGCTCTCAGTTAGATTTTGGTGGTTTGAAAAGCTTAAATCTCCCTGATAAGAGGCAGATGTGTGACGTGCCACCCCACGCACACACAAAGACCTATAAAAAGACATCACCAGCTCTGACTGTGGATGTTCCCTTAACAATAATTTACCAACATGAATCAACTTGTACAGCAATTACTATTCCTTACAATGGCTCCCAGCTGTTATCTATTATGTTTCTATTGTTCAGCACTTTGGTCAGCCTTGTGTGTTTTTAAAGTGCTATATAAATAAACAATGATGATGATGATGATGATGATGTAACATGGGTGCAATGATGACTTTTTTGGTTTTGATGACCACTCTGTCAGGACTTTGCTCGTTTCTCAAACCCTTACATCCAGCATATTCTGGTATCTGTTCAGTCTATAATTTTAAACACTTTTCCAGCATTTACGCACCAAGTACCAGATGTCCTTGGATGCTGTTTTTTTTAGTTTTTATGGTCAGTCATGACATTTTAAAAGACATCCTTTTATATCTAAATATAGCAGAGATTGAAGATTTTTACAGTGTTCAAAAACATAATTTATCTCCATATCTGTTAGTGAAAGCAGTTTGTGTCACGAACACCAGGCGGAGTGGGCTCAATGGCAGTGAAAAATATATAGGTAACGCTGAGGAAACAGAACCAGGGGCATCAGCTCAGGCAGTCTCTCCAAGTACTCGAGGGAAGAGAAAACCAGGGAAGGTCTGTGCACAAGCAGCTGCAGGCGCAGGCAGTCTGCTGCTAGCTGCATTGTTAGCAGTTAACAATCCAGCAGATAATGAGTCTCAGCCTCCACCTTATGTAGTGGCTTCTATAAGGTAACCAACCACCTGTCCCAGATCATCTTACTAACAAGGTGATCCAGGAAAGGTGTTTGATTACTGCAGGTGTTTTCAGCCAGAGGTGGGAACCTGTAGTGGGTCTCACACATAGACAGACACACATGTACAGAAGAGAGAGAGACAGGGAGAAAAACAGAGTTTGGAGCAGGCAGTTCAGGAGGACTAGAGGACCATGACAGTTTGGTGTGAGGTGCTATTTTTAATGCATTTTAATAATTCTAATTAATTTTCTAATTGTATTTGTGTAAAATAGTTACAGAGTTAGGAACAAAAAAGGCCCTTAATGTCAGGGAACAGCCAACATTTCAAACACAGCTTTAATTTTCAACCAGATTAAGAATCAATCAGATTTCCATCCAGGGATAAATCTTAAACTTCGCCATCTTCTGAGCTAATCGTTGTTCTCCAGATGACAACAATGCTGTGTTAGGTAAACGGTCCTGATAGTGAAGTGGAGGAGAAACGCATCATGAGCAGGCTGCAAGACCACCCTGTGTGAATCTCACTGCATTTTGTCCTACAAACAAAAACGTACTACATGTATAAATATCCATCCATCCATTCGCTTCCGCTTCTCCTTTTCAGGGTCGCGGGGGACGCTGGAGCCTATCCCAGCTGTCATAGGGCGAGAGGCGGGGCACACCCTGGACAGGTCGCCAGTCTGTCGCAGGGCTAACACACAGGGACAGACAAACATTGACACTCACATTCACACCCAGTGGCAATTTGGATTATCCAATTAAACTATCCCCACAAGCTGCATGTCTTTGGACGGTGGGAGGAAGCCGGAGTACCCGGAGGGAACCCACACAAACACGGGGAGAACATGCAAACTCCACACAGAACTATGTTTTTTTAATTACCAGTTTTAACAGAAAATGCTTTGTACTGATCCAATTGCCCAATGACCAAGGATTTTAAGTTATACTAAAAGAAACACACACTGAAATAAAAGCTCCTCAGTTTCTGTCTTTCCTCTTCAGTCATTGTCCGTATGACGAAGAAGTGAGGCCTGTCTGCTAGATCAGTATTTCCAGTATTTCAATCATTTTTAAAGGCTTATTCAAACCAAAGTATTTCTTAGTGTAACTTAAAACTTTCCTTTACATTTGCAGATTGCTTTTTACTCATAGCTGTTGGAGTAACCCTGTATTAAATCTTGCGGTTGACTTGAGTTCTGGTTTTCTTCTCTTTTTTCTTCCTTATATGTCAATTTATTTATTAGTGTATTATTATTGAGCAAATATTTTCTTGTAGTGCCCACCAGACTCACAAAAAACAAACATATTCTAATACAAGAACAGGATTTCACTTTTTTTCCTTTGATTTTACCAGGATACAACAGCCCTCAATTTGTGTTGACTCTTTTTTTAGTAATAAAATAACATTCATTCAAATGATTTAACTCTCACTACACCAAATTACAACTACTGTTGTATTTAAACCAATAAAAGCAAAACAAAAATGTAACATTTCTAAATCAGTAGAAATGAGCAAGCAAAGTAAAACTGACAGTCTTGCAGTGAAACAGGAGCCTGCATCAAGGGCGTAGATTTGGTTTTGGCTTTGGTGGGGACGGATGATTCAACTACCAAACCCTGCCCTGTTTCTTTTTTCTTTTTTTCCCTTTTTGTCTTTGCTTCTTCATAACAAAAGGAGAAATATACTTCCAATCCAATCCAACTTTATTTATAAAGCACTTTAAAGTACCCAGCACAGGAACAAAGTGCTGTACAGAAAATAAGTTAAAACAATAGAATAACAGAAAACAGCAAAAATAAATAAATAAAACACATAATACATAAAATTAAAAGAGCCCTACATTAAAACAAAAACAAGAACAAAACAGCATCGAATCACCTAAAAACAACTGAAATAAAAATAAAAACCAGCATCTCACGTGGTGTCCAAGGCCAGGGTAATCTAATCTAATCTGTCTAATCTCTAAAAGAAGCTCGTTCCAAAATTTTGGAATGAGCCTACATGTGATATTCTACATGCTTTTAAACTGTTTAAAATTACAATTCATAGTTTTATATGTGAATTATATAATGTTAAATTACTATTAAACAAATGACTAAATATTTTAGGCTTCGGACATGATTCATGTTAAGAGGATAGTTACTATTTAAAAACATTTGCACTCCGCTGGTTTACAGTGTAAACATTACAGGCCAGAAAGGACAATGTTTTCTTAAAAGGATTATTTTGCAACCTTTTTGTTTTCCCATGAGCATCTGTTTTTTTAAGAAAAAATTGCAAGAAGAAGG
The DNA here is from genome assembly GCF_036321145.2 of Pelmatolapia mariae. Lineage (NCBI taxonomy): Eukaryota > Metazoa > Chordata > Actinopteri > Cichliformes > Cichlidae > Pelmatolapia > Pelmatolapia mariae. The sequence continues at coordinate 8,277,291 of NC_086235.1, read as the reverse complement.
AAGTAAAGATATGTGATGCACCCATATTCCCATCATCCAGATGTTACAGCTGACATCAGCATTCAGCGTCTTGCTAAAGAACGGCTTCAGAAAGCTTCTTTATTTGGTTGCAATAACAAACTATAATTGATTTTTATTAACTTCTTAAGTAATTTTTCAACATTTGACAGGACTGACAGGGTTTTGGGGTGCTCAGAATAGTCTCAGAGTTAACTCTGGATTCAGGCCAAATTAGTAGCCACACATTTTCCCATTATTGCTGACCGTTGAATTAGACTTAAAAATGTAGTTCTTACAGAGTGAATCCTGAGATGAGTCAAATATAACACACGGCATCATCAGCAAACTCAGAAGATCTATACTTGTTGCTTACATGTGAAATGTTTATGGAACATTTCTACTTATGAGCTCTGTCATTTCCTGTGCCAACAAAGCAAATAAGTGCATGCTGAGGATGAAGAGGAGGAAAAAACAGAACAGTCTACATCATGCTACACTCAGCAGAACCTCAGATAGAAAATAACACCTACAGGAGCACCACAAAGCTCCCAGTTCATAGATTCTGTGCTAAGTCACATGTCACTAAGTCAGCACTGTTACACACTGTAACCTCAATGTAATTTCTGTGCTTCCTAAATACTTCACTTTGCAATAATAGGTTCAATGATTGATCTCGGAATATCTTAGCTGGAATAAATTTCATGAACTGATTTATTGCAGTGGTGCATCCTGTTACAGCATTATGCATGAATGGTGTGTGCTCTGAATCTGTGGCAAGGCGACCGAAAACGCCAACACCAAGTTTAAGAGATGTGGCCTAATATTTTTGCACATTTAGCATGTATTTGTCATGATGGGCGTAGGTTTGTTTAGTTTCTCTGCCTCGTCCAAGTAGATTATCCTGCAGTATCTCTTCAAAGATACTCATTATACCAGACTATTAGTAATTGTGATCAACATAAATTTTGGAGAAGTCTTCAAACAAATAAGGAAAGAAAAGTAGTTGTAGAGAACAAGCTGTGATTTCTTAACCTTTGTGGGGTTTTATCAGCTGCTCAGCTTGTCAAATAAAACAAAAAAAAAATCCTGCTATGTTTATTGTTATAACCACAGGCTTTCAGCTGTTCTGGGATTTAGTCAATTTGCCAGCCTTCAGCCATCAGACTTTAGATGAGTTTAACTTTTACACTTAAAGATTTTGTGTCATCACGTCTTTTCTATACAATGTTAAGCAAAGCTAGAAACTGGTGTGGCAGGATGAATGTTATCCCTCGGTCCAACCCACTTTCAGCCTGGCGCATTAGGGGGCGCTAGTATAAATAGTGGCCATTTGAGTGTCCCTGGATCGCTTACCTGTGATCTCCTTTTTGGTCACCTGACTTCCTGTTGGTGTTGCTGAGATTAGTTGCGGGTTGCTCTTCTGAAGCCTCCATCGCAGCTGGTAGGTGTTTACTCATTGTAGTGTATATATTACCTTGCTTGGTGGTAAACAGCTATTGTTTGTAGGTCGTAGCTGTAGAAGCCTCCTCTGAGCCATTCCGCTTACGTTTTATGACACGGCTTACTTGGTATGTAATCAACTTCTGTTACGCTCTCTGCCTTCTGTTGTTCTTTTATAGTAATTATTTATTGTGCTTTGCAGGAAGTGTGGGCCTGAGTTTTGCGCCAAGCTACGTGAACTGAAGTGCTGCTGCTTTGCTGTGCTGCTTTGCTTTGCTGTGCTTATACCGTCTGTTCCCGTTGCGAGATTTCTTTCCCTGCTGCTGCCAGCTTTTACAGTGGACGGCGGCGTGGACAGCGGCCATATGCATGCCGGTTATCGGACTTAGCTGGCGTGCATATTGATTGACCGTTAACTTGTAGTCGTGTAGACGGCAAGTTGGAGCAATACGGCGATTCCGTTTGCTCCAGATTTTAGAGTTTTATCCAGATTGTATGTTGTTTTACTGTATTTGATTTGTAGTTTGGCTTTTTGTTACGCCACTGGTGGGAGGCCCTTTTTCTAGCTGTAGATCACCAGTGTGGTCCTGCAGTTGGGTTATCCCCCAGCGCTGCATATTAGTTTTGTTGCAATATATTAAAATTTTCTTTGTTTCTTTTATTCAGATGCGGAGCGCCGACGTGGAGGAGACTAGGGTGCCTTGGTGGTGGGAGCCTTTGAGTGTACACACCTGCCCTGTTTAGTTTATTAGTGTGAGTGTGTGCTGCACTGTCTTGGTGTATTTTCTTCTTTTTTTGAGTTTGTGTGTGGCATCCCTGCCCTCCACTGGTAAGCCTCAGCTCTGAATACCTTTTTTAGCATACTTGTACACTGATATTTATCACTGTGCTTTTAAATGTTGTTTTAATTAATTGTCAATTTATTTTATCATTGAACCTCGTCTCTGTATTGAGTATAACAAACCTAACTGCCTTCGTAGTGATTAGTGTTGCCTCCAGTATTCTCTGGGTGAAATTCCCAGGGTGGCGTTGTCTTTTTAAAACTGTGAAGAGTAATTACTTTATTTCCACCTCGTGTTGCCACACTGGCATAGCTTTTTATTTTATAGTTAATTAATGCAAAGATTCATCATCTAATTCTGACCAATTGTAACTGTCTATTGTCTATTTCAGACATATTGACTATATATTTAAATCATCCTCTAAAGACTCCGTATCATCTTTAAAACAAATTCCCTCGGGATAAATAAAATATTATCAGTCAATCAATCAGTCAATAAAATGAGTAACCTCTGAACTTTATTTGTAACATATAGCTGCTTCTGTGGATGCAGCATCTTGTTCCCAGTTTCCTCCTCATGGCTGAAGAGAATCTTGTCGTCTATCCTCATTGTAAAGATAAGCAAGCCGAACATGGATCACTTACTTCAGCCGATCCACCTGCCTTCTCACCCTTCAACAGTAACACTCTCCTGGACTGTCAGCTTGTGCCCTGGTCCTCCCCTCTGCAACACTTCCCCTATGGATGTTCAAAGTAAGCTCAAACTCACCTGTCAATTCTCTCTCACCATTATCAGCAGTCACTTTGGATTTGGATCTAAAACTTGTCTCCTTTTCATGGAACTTCTTTTATCCTGGACCTGGAAGAACCCTTGACCCCAAGCAAGCTCATGCCATCCCCCTGTACCCTCCTCCACTTGTTTGTGAAACAAAGCTGTGTCCCTTTGGTTCTCTTGTTTGGTCTACCTTAGTAATTTGGACACCCTCAACAAAACGAACAGTAAGTATGGAGAATTCAAGTCCATGTCAAGTTCTTGTCAACGGGAAGAGAAAAAGTGTCTCATCAGTTTGATACCTGCTACGTGAAGGTGTTAGAGAAGATTTGCATCAATAAGATTTCTTTTTCTGGTCTATTATGGTTACTTGTGAGTTTAGACTATTCAGACATCTATGAGGGCTGTGATAAGAGAAGGAGAAGGTTTTAGAGACGTTAAAGGTTTGCCTATACTTTCACATTTTAAAACACTCTAAACACAGTTACTCCTGCTACAGAACCTGCTGCCTTCTGGTGATATCTAATAATCTTAGGCCCCCTCCTCGATTCAGAGATGGTCTTTCCCTTTTCACGTAAATGGCCTCCTTGACTCCGCCCTCAAACCAGCGTTCCTCCCTGTCCAGGATGTGAACATCCTCATCATTGAAAGAGTGTCCACTGGCCTGTAGGTGTGAATAGACTGCAGAGTCCTGGCCTGACGAGGTAGCTCTTCTGTGTTGTGACATCCGCTTCGCCAGAGGTTGTTTGGTTTCCCCGATGTATAAATCCTGGCAATCCTCCTGGCACTTAACAGCGTACACTATGTTACTCTGTTTGTGTCGGGGGACCCGATGCTTAGGATGGACCACTTTTTGGTGCAGCATGTTTTGGGGTTTAAAAGCCACAGAGACACAGAGTTTAGAAAAAATGCGTCTCAACTGCTCTATACTCCTGACACATATGGGATCACTACAGGTTTTCGCTTGGGCAGCGGTTGTCCTTCTCTCCTGGATCGGCTGGAGCTTTCTTTAGGTGCCTTTCCCGCTTTGACAAAAGTCCAGCTGGGATAACCACATTTACTCCGGGCCTTCTTGATGTGCTGTTCTTCTGCCTCCCTGGCCGCTGTGTCAGTGGGGATGGTGTTCGCTCTGTGTTGTAGCGTCCTGATGACACCCAGTTTGTGCTCCAGTGGATGATGAGAGTCAAACCTTAGATACTGATCCGTATGTGTAGGTTTACGGTACACGTCAGCTTTTAGATGTCCCCCATTACTGATGGAAACCTCAGTCTAAGAAGGCTAACCTGCCACTTTTCATATCCTCCCTGGTGAATTTGATGTGTCGGTCCACCGAGTTAGTGATCCGTAGAGTGTAGTACATCCTCAGATTTGATTTTCACCCAGGTGTCATCCACATATCTCCCCCTGAGACCCAGGGGAAAAAAAAGTATTTTGATTTTGATTTTTTTCAGATAAATCAAGTGTTGGGGTGGTAAAAAACACATTACAAAAACAAAATTGTTTTTAACTAATTTTATTTAAATTTTACAACATGTGCTCTTCAGTGCACAAGGGGAGTTCATTGATCACGAATGTGAAACTAACAAAATTCAAGAGCTATTTAAGAAAATTAAATGCTCCACTTAAATTTTTGTAAGCAGGATATTAAAACTTATTTATATAACAATATCATAAAAATGTAGATCATGGGTCAACTTAGAAGTCACTGACACTTCACTAGCTGTAAGCCATTGGTTCAGGAACAAGTGATTGCAGTGGACTTTCTATTTCCCAAAAGTCAATTCATTTATGATATCTGAGGAAGTACTGTGATTTTTTTTTTTTTTTTTTTTTTTTTTTTTTTTTTATTTATTTGGAAACACAAAGGAACATTTGGCACTTCCCACATCTCACATATGTTTTACTGTTGCACCCAACCATTCTACAACTGAAATGCCTTGGACTGTTAACCATTTCAGGCAAGTGGAGTGAACCATATTTTGTTACGCTCTCATCTGGTTGGGGCTTCCTTTTCTTGATTTTTGGAGAGAACTCTTCATTACTGGTATTATTCAGGTCTTGTTCACATGTTTGTCCCTGGTTTCTCAGCCAAGAGGAGCTTGAACTCCAGATACTGTGAGTTCTTTTCGCACATTGAGATCATTGACAACTTTCAGCAAAGATGTGATCTTGTAGAAACAATCATGTGTCATGGATTCAGCTATAATTCTGACTCTTGTTTTTTTTTTTTTTTTTTTTTTTTTTTTTTTTACTTTACTGGAAAACATTTCTGCATTTTACTCATATTTTATTTTTAACTCAAAATCAAAAATTCCAGATTCTCCTACATGTTGGTTTTGGACCAGATAGGACGACAGATTTCAGGTGGCCCTGTGTCTTTCTCCATTATATCTGCCACTGCATCTTGATAATCTTTGTGTGGCTCCTCCTGGGTTCTCACCCTCTCCTATCTGGCTCACATGACTCTCATCTTCTGAAAAATCTATGTTTGAATCTCCCTCAATGATTTTGTTAAGAATTCTCTCTGCCTTTGTCAAAGAGTTGTCTACTAGGAAAAAGTGAAATAAATGTACAAAGTCCCGACGTGCACTAGAGTACACATTATTAAATTAGTCATTTCCTCTGTGAAACTAAATAAGCTTAATTCTTAAAAACCCCTCAAATTACTTACTAGATGTTTATTTTTGAAAATTAATCAAAATCTTATTTTAAAAAACATTTTAAATGTAAATATCATGCTTACCTTTCTTTCTTCCATAAAATGTGCTTGTGGGCATGCCAGCCATTTTGAAAAGGTGGGAAAAAGACAATTGGAAAGGCCACACCCCCACACATGTGGTATCATTTTAAAGGTACTGTTGTCCTCTCTGAGAAACATCAGGACTTAGAGTGTCAAGTAGAGTATGAGAGGTACAAGCAAAAACTAAATGTGTACTACAGTGCACAAAAATGAATTACTGGGTCTCAGGAGGATCTGGTGGTGTTCCAGGGTAGGATAGCAAAGCCTTCTTTTCCTCTTCTTCTGTACAAATTGGCCACGATGGGTCAAACTGGGGAGCCCATGGCACACCCATGTATCTGCCTGTAGAACTGACCATTGTATGTGAAGTAGGTGGAATGAAGACACAGTTCCAAAAGCAAACACACTTGGTTGATGCTGAGAGTGGTCCTGACTTCCCGATTTAGACTTGTGCAAAATATTTGGAAAGGAAGCGTGATCATTAAAGACTGACAAAGATCTAACCAATGTTGTCACTTTTTATTTTTATGATTTTTAAGCATCATAATTATATACAATGTTCTTAAAGGAATTTTCCAACCACTCATTAATAGGGATGGGTATTGATAAGATTTTCACGATTCCGATTCCATTTTCGATTCTGTTTAACGATTCGATTCTTTATCGATTCTTTTTAAAAAAGGAGAACACTAAGATCGATTAGCTTAGAACTTTGTTTTATATCTTCTCTTTGAGCAAGATAGAAATTTAGGAGTAACATGGCCTTACAAACCCAACAGTGAGATCTTAAGAGATCCACAGCCTACGGCTCTTCAATGGGGTGTCACAGGGTCCCCGGGAAAAAAAATTGTAAATGTAAAACAATAAAATAAATATTCTTCTGTAGCAATAACAAAGTATAACATAAATTATTCTGTAGCAATTACACAAGAATATCCAGTAATGTCCCTGCCTACAATTAAACACATTCACTTATCGAAAATCGGGGGCATCTGCTGTGGCAAATGGCTGCAAGCCTTTTACCACAAACTAAGTCACTGCTCGGTGACATTCGTCTATCCTGGCCTGAAAGGAGACGCTACCGGTAGACTGCAGCGAGAACTGCCAGCATCTGAGCCAGCCAGACTCTGTCTGTCTCTCTCATCATGGTCACCTAAATGCACAGTAATGGCAGGTTTTGTAATAAGGCAGATAGCGCTAACATAATATGCACTGTTAGTTTATTATTTACCTGCCGCATTAACGGGAGAGGACGTGCAAACGTTACCGCTGCTGCTGGGTTGAGATTCACGAGTCCGGAGCAGAATTAAAAACACGACATTCATTTAAAGTTATCGTGTGTTTTGTGAGCAAATGCTTTTGCATATTCGTAGTGTTTCCTCCCTTAAATGAAATATCTACTTTGCAAGTATTGCAAGTTGCCCTGTTGTCATCCGTTCTCGTAAAGTATAACCAAACTTTTTAGCGTTTGAGCTGCTGTGTTTCCTGCCAGGTAAATGACGCTCCGCAACGTGGTGACGTCATTCGGAGCGACTGGAATCGATAAGGGAATCGTTTGCAAAAATGGCAAACAATTCCAAGGAATTGAAACAGTGGGAACCGGTTCTCAACAAGAACCAGTTTTCGATACCCATCCCTATTCATTAAGCAGTCACAGACCATCAAATTCAGAAAGATATTTCTCAGAAACCAACTTCCTACACTCAAATAATAAAATCAGGAAAGAAACTATTGCTGCTATCTTATCTTTGCTTTACTTAGAAGCTTTCTAAGTTTCGTTAAGACAGAAAGTAAGATGAACATACCTTCGTACTACGACATCAAATAAAGGAAGCAAACTTAACAAAAACTGCAGAAAATATATTTACAGATGAAATATAAAAAGTCTGTCAGTCATGCAAATGACTATATATATGTGCATCAAGATTGCTAATCTCTTACGGACTACCTCCAACGCTTCCGTGACTGGGATGCAAGTGAAGAGAGATGTAACGTCGTACGAGACCATGGTTTCATCTGCCTCCATAATGACATCTCTTACCTTCTCAACAAAATCCAGGGTGTTCTGGGTGTGGTGTTCAGAGCTGCCCACCAGCGGGTTGAGGATCGAAGCCAGAAACTTGGAAATGTTATAGGTGACAGAGTTACGCTGAGGAGAGGTGAGCGTACGCTAGTGTTCTCAGTTACAGAGTGAATAAACACAATAAACACAGTTAAAGTAACTAAAAGTAATTCAAACACTGCTCGTTCCCTCTGTGCATTTTGTCTCACAGTTTTGTTAGATGTTTTAGTGTGAATTATTGTTTCTCTGTCGAGTACAGCACTTTATTGTAACATGCTAGTTAGCCATTCTCAGATGAGAGCATATGAGCATGCAGGTGGCTTCTCATGTGGTCCGCTATCCTTCTCTCTCCCTTAAAGGTGTACATGCAGAAGTCCAGTAAAGTGAAGTCGCTGTACTGTTTTATTTTTATTTTAAACAGGTATGTGAGCTCCCTCTTTTATTTTTGTTTCATGTGTGCTGGTTATATCTTTTGTTTGTTTGTGATTCATGTTCACTGTTTCAACTTACTGTTAGATATATGTAACTAAGAAAATATGTAAAATTGCCACTGGTAAATGAAGTCTCCCTAAAGTATAATTTTGATGAGGTAATTGTCGCTATATGGTCACGATGCAGTGCATTTTCATTTGTTATATATGATTATAAATACATTTTAGCAGTATTATTTGTTAATTAGATTTTATTGTGATGTTGCACCTCAGTCGCCTAGAGGTCCCGCTGAGGAGAGGTGTACATGCAGAAGTCCAGTAAAGTGAAGTTGCTGTACTGTTTTATTTTTATTTTAAACAGTTATGGGAGAATAAACCCGTCCAGCTGGCAAAGTGAGAGCTGACTCCTCTGGTCATTTGCACAACACAACGCAGAGAACTAACGGCAATCAGAGTTTAAGGCCAGCCCGGCTACAGTGGTGCCGTGACCCAGTTCCACACCACTTCAGACTTGCTCATCGTGGTTCGTGGAGACACAATCAACATCAGTTTGGTCACCAGAGGTTGCTGTAATGGACAATGTAATGTAAGCTTTGAACACAAATCCCAAGCGTTCTAGGAAACACTTGCGTTTTTTTGTTTTTGTTTTTTTGGACTGTTGTTCACAAGGTAAATTTAATTCTGCTGTTTGCATTGTACATATGTTAGAACAATGGATGATGAAAAAGTTTCAAGTGATGGGTTCAGCTTTGCCATGGGAAGAGGGAGGGTAATTGAGGGGTTGCCTAGTACACCAGTTCGTAATGCAGGTTCCCCAGCTTTCTGTTCCACTCGCATACTTGGTTGCAAATCTTCCAGTAGTGGTAAAGGTAAATCATTCTCAGACCCTTCAGCCACAGCAGACCCAGCATTAAATGACCTGATAACACACATAGCTCAACAGGTGGGGCAGACCATTAGGAATCAGTTGAAAGGGGAATGTGGGGAAAGGGATGACGGGGCCGCACAAGCTCAGAGCAGTGTAAGCCAGCCACCCAGCGAGCCCACTTACCTCAACTTGACTGGGGCAAAGCTAGTCCTGCAGTCAGATGTGAGAGAGCCTCCAGTCTTCAGAGGAGATGGGTCGGATAAACATACAGTCTGTGAGTGGGAGGAGCTGATGAGAATGTATTTCAAGAAGCGAGCAACACCCCTTCAGGAACAGTACCAAGAAATAATGTTCAAGTTGATGGGCAAAGCTAAGGACATTGTAAGAATAACTCTGAGAAGCACCCCATCGTTAAAACCTTGTGAGAATCCTGATGTTATATATGACATACTGAGGCAACATTTCAGTGACATGACATATTCGTGTATGCCTATGGCCGATTTCTACAGCACAGTTCCAGCGCCAGGAGAAACTCCTGTAGAATATTGGGTCAGACTGAATAAGGTAGTTGATGCAGCAGAGGAAAGCCTGAAGAGGCTCGGACGGCACATAGAGGATCCCTGCCAGGAGGCAGCCATGATGTTTGTGAAGTACTGCCCTGATCCCACCCTTGCTGCTGTTTTCAAGTTCAAGGCACCAGATAAGTGGGCAGCCAGTGAGATTCAGGAGCATGTGAATCGGTACCAGCTTGAGATGAAAGAACGTATGCTCCCCAGGTCTAAGTGTCTCACACCAGTTAAAGCTAACATCCAGACCCCTGCAGCTGACGGTCTAGCAACATCAATGCGCCCCGGAGAAACACAGGTGCAGGCGGGATCAAATGAGACAGTAAAGGCCCCTTGTAACGACAGTTGCCTGAAATTACTAATCAGCCTTTTTGACCATGCTTTGTCGCAGAATAGCCAGGTTGCAGACAAGCAGCTTTCTCCAGGTCAGGCCCGACCCAGGTGTTGTAGAGTATGCCAGTCTCCTGAACATTCTACCCTTGTGCATTATAGGCAGAAACACCTATGCCTTGCATGCTTTGAGCCAAACCATATTAAGAGAAACTGCCCTCGTCGCTCACCTATTCAAAGGCACCCTGCCTCCCAACCTCATGACACCCAGTCTTTAAACTAGCTGGCCCGCATTTGGTGAGGGGATGTGTGGGCACAGACGTTGAAACCCTCGGCAGTGATGATGTTGAAAAGCATTACATCAAAGCATGTGCAGCCGCACCAGATGGTGTTAAGGTGGTAGTACAAAACACACAGAGAGTTGGCCTGTTTGACAAACTGTTTTACACTCCTGTGAGCATTAATAACAAACACCACATGCAGGGTATGCTTGACTCTGGTTCCATGGCGTGCACACTCAGTGAGCAAGCAGAACAGAGTATGCTGAGTGAGAATATACTGCCAGAACCCACTCCCCTGACTCAAGAAATAGTGCTAGTAGGCTGTGGTGGCACACTTACCAAGCCCAAATGCATGTATGAAGTTGAGATGAAACTGTATGGAGAGACCTGTATTGTTCCCATTCTTGTAGTGCCAGGTCAACTTGATGATATAATCATTGGCACAAATGTCATCCGGTTTCTCATGCACCAGTTGAAAATAACCAGTGACTATTGGTGTCTCGTGTCAGGTGGCAGTTGTCCCCCAGAGTGTGAGCAGTTTCTTGACCTCATGGCTAATTCATCCCGATGGAGAGGTGAAGAGCTCCCAGACAAGATCGGCACAGTCAAGCTTCAGCAGTCAGTCACCTTGTTAGCAAGACAAGAACATCTAGTCTGGGGCAAGCTGCCGAGTAATGTTTCTATTTCACCAGGGAGCACAGTGATTGTTGAAGCCACTTCATCAAAGTCCAACTAACATCATAGTTGGCCGCATCATAATGCCATTGTGGGGTGATAGGTGGGTTCCCATGAAGGTCACCAACCTGTTGGACAAACCAGTCACCCTGAAAAGAAACAGTAAGTTGGCTGACGTGTCCCCTTGTGTTGCTGTTGAGGATTTTGAAGTTTTCCAGGGCACCTGTCAACCCCAGAAATCTGAGCAGGAGGAAGGAAAGGATGATGCCCACCTCACTGATCTTAAACAGAGACTAAAACAGGTTGGGCTCAGCGAAATTGATATTGACCTGTGCCATGTTGGTCAAGGGGGGAAGGAGAAATTGGTTAAAATGCTTGAGAAGTACAATGACATGTTCTCCAAGCATACACATGACTGTGGCAAGGCCGAAGGCTTTGTACACCACATCAGGCTCACTGATGAGAGGCCATTCCGCCTTCCTTACTGTCGCGTCCCTCCAGCACATTACCAAAAGCTGCGACAAGTTTTGTCTGAAATGGAAGAACAGGAAATCATCAGAAGGTCCGTGAGCGAGTATGCCTCTCCACTGGTGTTAGTGTGGAAAAAGGATGGTAGTTTGAGAATCTGCACTGACTTCAGATGGCTGAATGCAAGGACCCTCAAAGATGCACACCCACTGCCACACCAGTCTGACTGCCTTGCTGCATTGGGTGGAAATACCTACTTCAGCACCATGGATCTGACCTCGGGATTTTATAACCTCCCTATGGCAGAGGAAGACAAGAAATATACAGCATTTACAACCCCAATGGGATTGTTCAAGTACAACAGAATGCCCCAAGGACTCTGTAACAGCCCCGCCTCATTCATGCGAATGATGCTCAGCATTTTTGGCGATCTGAACTTCAGTAGTCTGTTGTGCTATCTGGACGATCTGCTTGTATTTGCTCGGACAGAAGAGGAGGCCTTGGAGCGGCTAGAGACTGTGTTTCAGCGCTTGCGCATCCATAACCTCAAACTAAGTCCTAAGAAATGCCACTTAATGAGGTCATCAGTCAAGTTTTTAGGCCACATTATAGATGGCAATGGAGTGGCTGTGGACCCAGCAAAGGTTGAGGTCATAGCAAAGATGACAAAGGCTGAATTGATGGAGGATGATCGCTGCACCCCATCAGTTAAGAGGATTAAGTCATTCCTGGGGATGATATTCTACTATCAGCATTTCATCCCTAGCTGCTCCTCTATGGCGAAGCCTTTGTTTGCCCTCACTGCTGGACAAAAGAGGAGAGGGAGAGTTAAAACAAGCACCAATGCTGGTGTACACAGAAAACTGAGGCCCTCTGACTGGACAGAAGAATGTGAGGCAGCTCTGTCTAATCTGAAAGAGAAGCTGTTGAATTGTGTAGTCCTTACACATCCAGACTTTTCTTTGCCTTTGATATTGTCCATTGATGCCTCATTAGATGGGCTCGGTGCTGTATTGTCACAAATACCAGCTGGACAGCAGAAAGCTCGTCCAATTGCTTTTGCCAGTAAGACCCTGAGCAATTCACAGAAAAAGTACCCAGCCCACAGGCTAGAGTTTTTGGCATTGAAATGAAGTGTGTGTGAGAAGTTCAGTCACTGGCTAAGAGGTCATCCCTTTACAGTGTGGACAGATAACAACCCTCTCAGCTAAATCATGACAAAACCAAAGCTTGATGCTTGTGAGCAGCGTTGGGTGTCCAAGCTTGCTCTTTACACATTTGATCTGAAGCACATACCTGGTACCAAGAACGTCGTAGCTTATGCTCTCAGCAGAGACCCCTTTGCAACAACAGTCAGCCATAGGCTGATCACAGAGCAGTACAGTCACCTCCTCGCTGAATCTGAGAGTGTCAGTTCTGAGGGAATACAAAATGCATTCCGGTTGAAGGTCCAAGGTCAACGTGTGGACACACCACCTTTCCGCACCACAGGACTGCAGCCGCCCTCGTCTCAGCCTGGGTGTGATGCTATGGATGTTAAGGCAATCCTGGATTTTCACAGTGAGTGGGATCTGGCTGCTGAAACAAGGGCTGTGGAACTGTTCCAGTCAGTTCAGGACCTAGTGTTGCCAGGACAGGAGTCATTTCCTGTGTCCACACTAGAGGAACTCCAGCATAGCCAGGAACTTGATCCCAGTATTTCAAAGATCTTACCATTTGTCACAAGGAGAAGACGACCTTCCAGGTGTGAAAGGGCAGGATTCGATGCGAAAGCCATGGTGTTATTTAAACAGTGGGAAAGGCTTAGGATCCAAAATGGAGTTCTCTATCGGATCACAAAGGACCCCCTGAGTAAACAAAGGAGACACCAGTTTGTTTTGCCTGACAGTCTCAGAGCAAAGGCATTGAATGGTATCTGTTAGGTTTTGTATTGTTGATTGTCATTTATGCTTAGAAATATCTACTCATATATGCTTAGAGTTTTATAATTAGTTGTAGATTAATAGAAGTTTGATCCTTAGTAGTCTGCAGACACACGTTGTGTGCATTCCAGAGCACTCTGGCTTTCACACCCACATCCTGGGAGCATGGGAGAGGTCGTACCTTGTCTTATTGTTTTATGGTAGGATAAACGTATCTATGCCTGTTTTAGTCTAAGTGCATTTTGTTTAGATGAACTGCTGGACTTCCAGGCCAACAGGGTTAGGAAGTCATTTTATGGCCACACACACACACACACACACACACACAGGGTATTCTTTGTTCACATGTATACCTGGGTATGCTGTTATATGTTAATGACCCTATGCATATTCATGGAACCACAATAAAAGAGCAGTGCTACGGGGGAGCGGACGAGAGCAACTGGGGTCAAGCGAAGGAACGGCGCCTGTCCAGTTCTCTCCCGTGCACGTGAAACATAAAGAACTTTGCCTACTCGTGTCTTGCTTGCTGTGTAATTACATTGCCTTCAACGTTCCAGCGAATAGGGTTAAGCTACAAACCTATCATTAATTTGTCCTTCGACGCCGGAGCCCTGGAGTCGGCATTCAGGAGAGAACCCTGACGTCAGCAAGACGTGAGAATTTGTCATCGGGCCTGTGGATTAGCTGTGTTTTCTCTCCTCGACGAATGACGATCGGCGGGATCCGAGGCTGATATTACACGCTAAGCAACGCCGAGTAAGTTGAAAGAGTGACTCTATAATTGCGAAAGATTGGGTTAGTGTCCCACAATTGGGTTAGGGTCCCGAAAAAGAGGTTTTGGTAAAATCGCCCAAGGACCCAAGCGTCCGGTGAGTGTCCGGTTTTGAAATCGCCCTGGGTTTGTGTCCCGAGCGTCCCTTCATTGGGCTTTATCGCGCGACTGGGCTAGTGTCCCAGAACGGGGTTAGGGTCCCAGAACGGGGTTAGGGTCCCAGAACGGGGTTGGTGTCCCGAGTGGTCCGGTGTGAGTCCGGAGTAGGCCTATTTTGTGTTGTTGTGTGAATGCTGCGGAGCAGGCATGGTCTGTGACACGGTTGTTGTTATCATGGGTTCCGGAGCAAGTAAGACTGCCTCACAGGGAGACAGTATCCATGATATTGCAGGACATCAGGGGCAAGCGAAGACTTTATATCTGGCAAGACAACGGTTCTTTTGGCCGAAGATGGAGTCTGATATAAAAGAGTATGTCAAATGCTGTCAAAGATGCATCCTGGCCAAAACACCAGAACCCTCTGCTCGAGCCCCACTTGAGAGCATCAGAACCTCTGCCCCTATGGAGCTGGTGTGTTTGGATTTTTGGAGTGCGGAGAATAGTAAGCAACGCTCAGTAGATGTTCTTGTCCTTACAGATCATTTCACTAAGCTAGCCCATGCCTTCCCTTGCACAAACCAGACTGCAAAGCAGGTGACTAAGAAACTATGGGACCATGTTTTCTGTGTGTATGGGTTTCCTGAGTGGATTCACTCCGATCAGGGGGCAAATTTTGAAAGTGAGCTCTTGGCAGAACTGCTCAAGTTCTCAGGGGTCTCCAAATCCCATACTACAGCATACCATCCCATGGGAAATGGAGGGACTGAGAGGTTTAATAGGACACTTGGCAACATGCTTAGGTCCTTGCCCCTCAGCGAAAAGAACAAGTGGCTTCAACAAAGACAGAGTCTGACATTTGCATATAATGCAACTGTACATGAGACCACAGGTTTTGCCCCATTTCAGCTCATGTTTGGCCGCATCCCGAGGCTCCCCATTGATGTGATGTTTAAACAGGTGCTCTGTGATCCTGTAGTTGTGGATCACAAAAGTTATGTGAAAACACTCATGTCACATCTTCATGAGGCAGCTAAGATTGCCCAGACCCATGCCATCAAGGAACAGGACAAACAGGCAAAAGGATATAACAGAAAAGTAAAGGGCACTCATCTGAACATAGGAGACAGAGTACTCATTGCAAACAAGGGTGAAAGAGGAAAGAAGAAACTTGCCGACAAGTGGGATGCAACAGTGTACACAGTCAGAGACAGAAATTTGCAGACTCACACATACAAGTTGGAAGATGACAGAGGCAACACAAATGTGGTACATCGCAACCTGGTTTTGAATATCAGCTTCCTGCCAGTAGTGACAGCTGAACTGGGTGACACTGGATCAGAGGAAGGGGCATGTGCATCAGACCAGTTAGATTCCTTGGATGAGGAGACTGCAGAGGACAGGACCAGTGCTTGGATCAACTCAGATGATGATGAGAGTCAGGAGACCCTGAGTGAGGGACTTTCAGGATTGGGCAAGTCAAGTCAGCAAGCTCCAGAGGTGGTTGCAGGGGATTCAACCCAGTGTTCCCTGGTGGGAGGGGACTGCTCAGAGAGAGACACAGACTTGGACAGTTTAGTAGCAGAACCTGACTTAGGCCCTCCGTCTCTGTTAGATACACTTCCAGAAACTGCACTCACTCACTTGCATCCATCAGACACAGATCGTGATGCACACACCAAGCCCCTGCCAGTAGCCCCAGTACATGTTGCCGACGCACAGATGTCTCCAACGGATGTGGGTCCACAAGGACAGCCACGGGCAGCGCCGGACAATGTTGTCATGACGCAAGCCGGCTGAGTTAGTAAAAGAGTTAATCGACTCATTGAGTCCATGGTTCAGAGGCCTTTTGGCTTTGAGCGTTTGGCAAATTCAGTTAGCAGAAGGTCTCAGTCTCTTCTTACGCTGTTTTAAGTAAACCCAGGTGTTTAGAGATCTTTCTTGCTTTTTTTTTTGGGTTCTAAGGGATAGTGTCATTATGGTGTAATTAGATACATAATATGTTTTAAGGTATTGATGTGTGTGGATGGCTGGGAATGTGTGTGGTGTAAATGGCATCACACTGATCTAAGAAAGGCTGAGGCCTGATCACCCTCATGCTCTTTCTGAACCTATCTGGTAGGTAGCTTATACAGCTGAGACTAGAGCTTATAGCTCGGAGGTTTAAACCCGTGCCTAGGAGCCATAAATTCTGTAGATTTGTCCCTGTGTTCCAATTAGATTGTTCACCTGACTGTTCTGGATTTTGGTGAAATCTAGGAGGGGTGGATGTAACGGGTGTATTAAAAAATAATTTATATTTCACCAAAGATCCATCCTGTAGTGTTATTTTGCTTTGTCAGTATTGGTTATGTATATGTGTTTATTTATATATGTTTATTTTCTGTATTTATATTTTGGGAGCTTTTATTTTGTTTGTGTGACCTTTGACTTCCCACGAAGTCACTTCCTGTAGCTGCGTGCTATTTTCCTCAGTCGCCTAGAGGTCCCGCTGAGGAGAGGTGAGCGTACGCTAGTGTTCTCAGTTACAGAGTGAATAAACACAGTTAAAGTAACTAAAAGTAATTCAAACACTGCTCGTTCCCTCTGTGCATTTTGTCTCACAGTTTTGTTAGATGTTTTAGTGTGAATTATTGTTTCTCTGTCGAGTACAGCACTTTATTGTAACATGCTAGTTAGCCATTCTCAGATGAGAGCATATGAGCATGCAGGTGGCTTCTCATGTGGTCCGCTATCCTTCTCTCTCCCTTAAAGGTGTACATGCAGAAGTCCAGTAAAGTGAAGTCGCTGTACTGTTTTATTTTTATTTTAAACAGGTATGTGAGCTCCCTCTTTTATTTTTGTTTCATGTGTGCTGGTTATATCTTTTGTTTGTTTGTGATTCATGTTCACTGTTTCAACTTACTGTTAGATATATGTAACTAAGAAAATATGTAAAATTGCCACTGGTAAATGAAGTCTCCCTAAAGTATAATTTTGATGAGGTAATTGTCGCTATATGGTCACGATGCAGTGCATTTTCATTTGTTATATATGATTATAAATACATTTTAGCAGTATTATTTGTTAATTAGATTTTATTGTGATGTTGCACCTCAGTCGCCTAGAGGTCCCGCTGAGGAGAGGTGTACATGCAGAAGTCCAGTAAAGTGAAGTTGCTGTACTGTTTTATTTTTATTTTAAACAGTTATGGGAGAATAAACCCGTCCAGCTGGCAAAGTGAGAGCTGACTCCTCTGGTCATTTGCACAACACAACGCAGAGAACTAACGGCAATCAGAGTTTAAGGCCAGCCCGGCTACATATCGCTGTGTGTGTCTCTGTTGCAGGAACAGAAGGAGACCACAGGAGGAAACTTGGGTCACATGACTATGTGAACTCAACAAATTTAACTTTTTTATTTTAAAATTTTCTGTGTTTGTGAATTTACCATGGGTGTGTTATTCACTACCTTGTATTGCTCACAGAGATCACTGTGAGAAAGAGTGTATACACCTGTGCAGCGCTAACATTTACATTTCTTTTCTACAACAGATGGTTAATCATGTGATTTGATCATGTGATTTACAGCAGGACACAACTTAATGTTTTTCTACCACAGGATTACTGAGATTTTGTGTGAAGAAAACTGGTTACAGGCTATATGTTGGTGATGAAATTACACTGTGTTGTTGAGAAAATATTGGAGAAAATGTGGATGTTACAGGGGAGAAGTGAATACAGTGTGATACTGTGTTTGAAACCATTGTTGCTCGTTTACTTAACTTTATGACCTTTTATAGCACCTCTGGAATCTGGATGGCTGATGCCTGACCACCAGGATGAACCGTGTGTTTGGCTGATGTTTGTTTTTCTTTAAGAGTGTTTGTAAAGGACTCAGCACAGACAGACAAGTGACAATTGAACAGATGTGCAGTGGTTACAGAATAGTTACATGGGGCTCATTATCTGACCACTATTGGGCTCATGGTGAGTGACAAACTTAAGGAAAGTCACTGATTACAATGTGGAATGATGTTGAGATGATTTGGAGCAAATTATGGAAAAAGTAAGAGTTGGATGAATTTAGAATAAACCTGCAATGATCCTTGTCTCTGTGATGCTGAATACTTTATTACACTTATGAGTTGCAGTTGGTTGCAAATGTGAAGTTGTTTTAACTTGAAGACTTTGTCTTCTAGGATACAGGCTGGAGCTCGGAGTTAAACAATCTAAACATTTAACCACTGACTAATGTTTTTGCACAGGGTTAAAGGTTGGAGTGAAGCTGCTCCAAGTGGGAAACCTGGAGATTGTTTTAGAGAAAATGTGCAACATTCTTGAACATGTCTCATTGGGGAGTTGACACATGGCGAAAGCCATGTGGCGAGATGAGTGTCATTTTTTTAATTTGCAGATGTCGTGAGGTGCCATGACGAGAAGGAGTGACTGAGGGGATCGTCCACAAGATGGAAGCTGAGGCTTCAGGAGGATCAGAGATCACCTTCAGCACAGCACACATCACGCAGAGAGCTGTGCTACTGGGCTTCCAGGAGATCATCGAGAGGAGTCTTTGCACAGCAAACAACCATAAGGAGTGGAAGCGTTTCAACGTTGACGTTGAAGAAGACAACTAAGGTGTACGACGTTCTCTGCCATAAATCGTCCGCAGCGTTGGAACATGAGAACCTGAGGGATGAAGGGAGCGTGCCAAGCTCCAAAAGTGACAGCGCAGAGGAGGTCCAGCGATGGACTTGTTGTTCTGTGAACAGCACAAATGCCAGGTGACTGTGAACTAACTAACAGCACTTTTTCCACAAGTGAAGCCAGTAACTTACTAACCTAAAAAGATTAGCTCTAGTTTCTTGTGCTTTACCTCCATGCGTGAGATCAGTATGTGCAGCAGCTTAAGCTGTACAATGTTTCAGGAAATAGTTTATTTCACCTTTTGACACTGTTAGTTCCACACGAGGTAGATGTCTACTACTGCAGACTAAAATTACATTTCTGTCAGCTGCAAGACACTTGTCTTTAATGTTACTGTTACTCTTACAACCACACATAACCATAAAGTGATGCACAATTCTGAATCCATCAACTCTTTTGCCAACGAAAGAAGAGGGCACTTCTCATGAGTGTAGAGAGCACGTGGAGAAGGAGTGTAAGCCGAGGGATGACTTAACAGATGTGCCACTTGATGAGGGAATGGTTTGGTTTGTTGATGGTTCGAGCTTTACAACAGCAGAGGGACAGGCTAAAACAGGTTTTACTGTAGTAGATAGTGAGAAAATTATCTGTGCAGGACAACTAGCATGTTTCATATTTGCTTAAGCAGCAGAGATGCTAGCTTTAACGGAAGGGTGTAAAGCTGCAGAGAGACAATATACACAATATGAGGGAAAGATCCAGTTGCATTAGGGAATGCTTTTGCAGATAAGATCGCAAAAGAGACAGCTTTAGGAGCACATGGTGTTCACATTTTAGCAGTGCAACATCAACAGACATCGCCTATTATACAAGATGCACTGGCAGACATGCAGGCCCACTCACCTACTGCAGGAAAAACGGTTGTGGCTTACAGAAGGAGCGAGCTTGCAGGATGGTGTTATTGTCTGTGCAATAAACCAATACTGCCATAGAAATTGTATAAGACTGCTGCTATTTTGAGCCATGGGCCGTGGGCAGCAGTAGTGCAACATTTTCATACTCTAGGATTTAATACCTTTGAAAAATTTTGCAGGTCATATATGATATGTTGCAAGCACAATTCTCGGGGTAATTTGAGACCTAAGAGAGGGAAATTCCCCAGACCCAGTCACCCATTTCAAGTTATTCACATGGATTTTATAGAGCTGTCCAGCTGTAATAACTATAAGTATTGTCTAGTGATAGTGTGCCCTTTTTCAAAGTGGGTTCTTCCCATTCTATGCAAGGCCACCTGGGTTGGCTGGAACACTGTTTACTTAGCCTGGCAGGGCGAAGGACACTGTCTCAGCTGAACTCTGGACACATACACGCACACAGACATATACACACATGCAGATGTACACTCATCCCCCCTCCAAACGCCTTCGACGCTTATTCCCTTCCAATGCTGACGGTGAATCAAGGAGACCAGCGCATAGGCTGCAGGCCCGGATGTACTGTCTACACTGGCTGTCTCTCACCCTTTACCCACCCCTGTTGCTTATCATGTTTTTCTTTGGTGTATTAAGAGTTTTTTCATGTGCTATGTGCAGAGGTGTTTTTTTCTGTTCTCAAACTGATCTCCCTGTTGGAGCTCAGTCTGGGGGGAGTTATTTTTTTCTCCTTATCTTTCCTCATGTGGTGCATTTTCCATTGTTATACCTCTCTGACCTGTCTTCCCCATGTGATGTTTTTGTGTAATGTATGTCTGGTTGGAGGTAGAGCTGGGCGATATATCGAGTTTTTAAAAAATATCGATATATTTTTATACAAGATATAAGATGTGACAATATCCTTTATATCGATATAGTCTATGTTATGTTATAATTATAGTTGTGGAGCCGCAAGTTTGCCTCTCTTTCGTCCACTTTTGTCTTAACGCAACGTTACTCGGCCTCGCCTCTCTCCTTCACTGAACACAACTCCCCCTCCTCCCCCATCGGTTCACCTGCAGGCAGCGACAAGATGGACACAGCAAATCTCCGTTAACGAGTTACTGCGCATCGCCCCGTGCGTGGGGCTGGATGGCGTCAACGTGTTAACGAGCTAACCAAGCTAACGAGCTAACCACGCTGACGCCATGCAGCCCAGAGGCGCTGCACGGCCTAAAATCCTTTCATTTTCTGAAAAGTTGACAGCGCGCCTTATGTATGAATTCTGGTTGTGCTTGATGACCGCGAACTGATTTTATGTGGTACACAGCGCTATGCAATCTGTCAAAAAATGTTTTAGTACGACTTTAGTAAGCTACGGAGCTGCACCGCTTGATGGATTGTCGGAGCATTACGGCTACCGAGGAGCCTCGCGGAGTGATACGTACTGTGCTTCAACGTAATATTACCGTATTGTGTATGAGGACCATAAATGGCACCTGTTAAGAGACATGGTTACAAAGAGGATTTTAAACTCCAGGCTGTCAGTCACGCAGTAGAAGTTGGGAATAGAGCTGCTCTGAAATCTGTCTGTTATTATGCTCAGCGTCTTTTAGTTTACATTTTGACTTCACAATTGTGAGCTTTTTGTTATGCACAAAAACAACATTTTTTCTTTTATTTATGGAGCATTATTATTTAATAAATGCTCATAATTTATTTTTGAATATTTTTTTCATGTACATCTATGCTGTATGTTAATAAAAGTGCCTGAGTGACATCTGGGAAACAGCTTTGACTAAGAACTCTCTTTTTGTTCTTACTTTATGGCTTTAAAAAAAAAAATATCGAGATATGAATTTTGGGTCATATCGCCCAGCTCTAGTTGGAGGGTAAGATGGCGCCGCCCTTGCGTGCAATAGGTCGACAGCCTTAACATGAAATTTTCCCTTGTGGGACTAATAAAGGTATATCAATCAATCAATCAATCAATCAACTAGGGAAGCAGATGCCATTTCGGTTGCCAAAGCAATATGTAAGAATATCATCCCGGAACACGGGATTCCAGAGACTATTTATAGTGATGATGGTCCACACTTTGTAAATGAAGTGATTGGATTAATGGCACAGCATCTAGGGATAACACTAAAACATCATTGTTCATATCACCCACAAAGTGCAGGGTTGGTAGAGAGAACTAACGGCACAGTAAAGCTAAGACTTAGGAAGTCAATGGAAGAGACAGGCAGGACATGGTTAGACTGTATAGAACTAGTTAAGATGTACATGAGGATTACTCCAACAGAGAACGGTCTGACTCTTAGAGATTATATATGGTAGAGCATTTAGAGTTTTAGTCTTCTGTAGTGATGATAGAAAAGCAGAAGAGAGAGCACATTAGCAGATTGGATGCTCAAAATGTTTAAAAGTACAGAAGTCATGAGAACAAATGATCTGCCAGATGATTCTGTTTCTCCTCAGGAGCAGAGTCTGAAGTCTGGAGATTGGATGTTGATAAGGCCATGGAGAGGAAGTGCTCCGTTCTTACTGCAGGTTTTCATAGAAAGTATAGAGAATAACACCCTCCCTCCTACTCTTACTCAGGGTCTCATAACACTTATTCCAAAGCCAAACAAAGACTTACTTCTTATTGATAATTGGAGACCCATCTGTCTGCTCAATAATGACTATGAGGTTATGGCTTTAGTACTTGATAACAGAATTAAAGAGTTCTTGGACACAATTATCGATGAGACACAATCAGGCTTTATGAGAAACAGACACATTTCTAATAACATTAGACTGCTTTTGGATCTACTTGATTACTCTGATTTGGTATCTGACAATAGCTTCATTCTCTTCCTGGATTGTTAAAAGGCTTTTGATACAATTGAACATCAATTTATTTTCCACTCTTTGAAAAAAATTGGGCTTTGGATAATTTTTCTGTAAAGCTTCAAAACTTTGTACACAAAAGGCAATAGCTCAATTAAAATGATTAAGACTCCACCCCAAGATTTGACCTGTTTTACAAGGAATCACCATAGCTGATAAGGAGCTCATCATCAGCCAGCTAGCTGATGACACCACACTTCTTGAAGAATGCAAATCAAATCCGTCCAGCCCTTAGTATTATTAGTGATTTCTCTGAGGCATCTGGTTTATGTCTAAATCTAAAAAATGTGAATTTCTAGCAATTAAAGGCTGCACTGCAAATGCTATCTGTAACATTTCTGTTAAACAAGAAGTCACATACCCAGGACTGTTAATATCCAAAGACCAAAAGTCAAGATGCTCGTCAAACTTAAAAAAAAAAAAAAGTACGTTCTAAATGAAGCTTCAGACGTCACTGATCACGTGACTCTGGCCAAACGAATCAAGCCTCGACACAGTGCTTCTGAAGCAGCGTGTTGATCTTTTTGACACGCACCGGAGCGTCAGCTTCAAGCGGACCATCACTACCTCTCACATCTAAAGGTAGTGATGGCCAAATGAAGCTTTCTGAAGCACTGAAGCTTGTATTGAAAAACGGTTCATTACTCGAAGCTTTTCAACACAGTCCTCTTCGGTGACATCTGGTGGCGAAAATTATGAAGAGTTCTCTCTGATATTGGGCCACCGTTGCGTTGCTTTGAACATGTAATTGTTTTTTTTTCCTCGATTGGGGGGCTGAAAAAATTGTAATGCTTATTTGCTTAATACATTTTCATCAATAAACTTTCCATATGTAAACATGCACCATGGTGTGGCCTTTCTTTGCTTATGACTCCTTGATGTTGGTAAATACAATACGTGAGCAATATATATAATATACATATGATAATGTACAGCACATTATGGAGTATGCTCCCGCTGTAAAGTCCTGCCTCCATCTACTTGTGCATTTAATCACTGGACAGCTGGACAGGTATGTTCATACAAAATATTAGATTAGGCCAATTGTCCTATACATATTTTTGACCTAGGGGTAGGATTGATTGTGAACTGGAAAGGGAAAATGCTTAGGGGGCTGAGTACGGCTGGGTATCGTCACTGATTTGTAGAATCATTTTGATTCGATACAGGATCCGATTCAATTAGATTGTAATCTGGAATTTTTTGCCTCAGACAGTCCGAAATATTATAATTCTGATCATTTATCAGTATATATCCATATTTTTGTATCTATTAAAAGAAAGCTGACACTTGTGAGACTTAATTAGAGATGTAAACAGAGAGTTATGAAACCTGCAGCTGCGGAAGCCAGCGAAAAAAAAGGTAAACACAGCGCGGACCCGCCGACACATCAAAATTTGATTCTGACCCGTCGGGTCCACGCTCTGTGTTTACGTTTGTATGTTTTAGCTGTTTGGTGTTTGACAAAATTTTGTGAGGTTTAATCTGAAATGCTGGCGTTTCAGGTAAAATAACGTTTAATTTACAAATCAACTCAGGATTTTAATGAATCAATATCACTTTATTCAATTTAAAATGGATTGTAATCAGAAGAGCGATAATCAAAACCCACCCCTAACCGTGAACTTGCAAAGTAAAAACATGATCTATGTAAGGTAGCCCTTTTGTTATTTTAATTTAAAAAGAGGATTAGTTTTACTGTGCACTGGCCGAGTCTGTTTCTTGTCATAGAAATAATTCCTCCTGCCCTAGAGAAAATCCTCTGGCATGGAACAGAAGAGGCTGTGGAGTGCAGAAACTACACTGCAAGTTGGTAGATATGCAGGTATGCGGTCTTCCTGTGTCACCTAAAAACAATAAACAAAATGATTTTCTAAAATGTGCAGCAATGTAATTTACGTATAGTGTCAAATACACTTTTTAGTCTTTATTAGCTTTAATTAACATGGAAGTATTTCTAAAGTCATATGCTGTAATGATATTTACATTATGAAAAGATGATTTTGGACATTTCAAGTTTTTCACTTCTGCAGATAAAATAAATTGAGCAAAATCAACTCAAAATCCCGCGAATGATTCACTTCCTTATATCCATTTGAATCAGGTACCGAAGCAGTTACGTGCGTAATGAAGCTTCAGACGTCACTGGTCACGTGACTTTTGCCAAACGAAGCAAGCCTCGACACAGTGCTTCTGAACCAGTGTGTTGTTTTTTTCGATATACGCTCCGGAGCGTCAGCTTCACGCGGGCCATCACTATCTAAAGGTAAGTGCCAAGGTAACTTTGAACTGAGTTCAGTCAATCTTGAGTTTTTCGAAGTTTTCTGAATGAAGTTTTCTGTTGCTCTCTGTGAGAGAAGACCGTTAAAGGCGAGGCTCTCCAGAGTGTAGCAAAACAGGAAACAGCAGCTGTGTGTGTGTAAGTGTGCAAACGAATAGATTAGAAGTGCAAGTGAGCCACGAGTATAGAAAGGTCAAGTTTCGTGAGTTGTTTTTCTCACCACTGATCACGCGCTCAACACTCTACACATACTTGCATCACACGCGCGCTCTCAAGCATCAGTATTGTACAATTCTGGGCGTCACGTGAGTTGAGGGTGTTACCATATAAGGGAAATCTCCATTGTTCTGTAGCAGTGGTTCTCAAACGTTTCACAATGAGTTTCACCCTTACGAGCGACATCACAGCGCAGTAGTATAGGCCTATTTAACACCACATACACACACACACATTCATCTCTGAATGTTTGTAAAGCATTCCCACGTTAAGCTTAACAACCGATATATGGAGCGACTGTCTCTTCTCTCTCCCTCCCTCTCCTGCCGCTACTTCATGAAACTGCTTAATGATCAGCTGATCGGCTTTTCTGTCGCGAGTCCGTCTCTCTTCTTTGTTTTCGGCCCACTTTGCACCAGAAAGAGGAAACCAGCGGCTGAACAACAGCAGCACGTTTAAGCTTGATAAGCTGTTGTTAGAATTTATTTAATATTAATTTCTACAACAGGATCTTTTTCTACGTAGCTGACGGCTGGTAACTGTGCAGGGGCGGATCTAGCAAAGTTTAGCCAGGGGGGCCGATAGGGCATGAACAGGGAAAAGGGGGCACAAAGACATACTTTTCTTTCTTATTCTCATTTAAAATGTCTAGCTTTTAATAAATAATTATCTGAATCTTACACCAAAAGTTTTAATCTGATGTAAAATGTATAGAAGTCCATTACTGTATATAGTAACTGTTAAGTCTAATATACCCTAGTAAGCTAGTACTTTTTCCTTTGGGAAAGTACCATCTGTGAATTCTGCAATTCCGTTGAAGAAAGTTGTTGAATCTATTTAATTATTCTTGAAAAATAATTTATTTCTGTGCATTTTCTTTCACCCTGCATCAAATTAAAGTTTGATTAAGCATCATGAGGTGGAGGGTGGGGGGTGGTTCCCTATTTTTTTTTTTTTTTGCTGGGAGTTTGCAACCCTATTAGTTAGGTTGCTTACTCTTTAAAATACCAGAATCTATGTATGTATATATATATATATATATATATATATATATACACCCAGCACGCCCCTACGGGCGGTTTATCCTTCAAGCTCGGGTCCTCTACCAGAGGCCTGGGAGCTTGAGGGTCCTGCGCAGTATCTTAGCTGTTCCCAGGACTGCGCTCTTCTGGACAGAGATCTCCGATGTTGTTCCCGGGATCTGCTGGAGCCACTCGCCTAGCTTGGGAGTCACCGCACCTAGTGCTCCGATTACCACGGGGACCACCGTTACCTTCACCCTCCGCATCCTCTCGAGCTCTTCTCTGAGCCCTTGGTATTTCTCCAGCTTCTCGTGTTCCTTCTTCCTGATATTGCTGTCATTCGGAACCGCTACATCGATCACTACAGCCGTCTTCTTCTGTTTATCTACCACCACTATGTCAGGTTGGTTAGCCACCACCATTTTGTCCGTCTGTATCTGGAAGTCCCACAGGATCTTAGCTCGGTCATTCTCCATCACCCTTGGGGGCATCTCCCATTTTGACCTCGGGACTTCCAGGTTATACTCGGCACAGATGTTCCTGTACACTATGCCGGCCACTTGGTTATGGTGTTCCATGTATGCCTTGCCTGCTAGCATCTTGCACCCTGCTGTTATGTGCTGGATTGTTTCTGGGGCATCTTTACACAGCCTGCACTTGGGGTCTTGCCTGGTGTGATAGACCCCAGCCTCTATGGATCTTGTACTCAGGGCTTGTTCTTGTGCTGCCATGATTAGTGCCTCTGTGCTGTCTTCATATATATATATATATATATATATATATATATCTCTATATTGGTGTGTCGGCCCACTGGGCATTTGATTCTAATAACAGGCCTCAGTCTCTCCTGCTATACTGCTAAATTTTGTATCGGTGCTCAAACCTTTTGTGTTTGTTTCCAACAAGTTGCCCACCTCGGGAAGCAAAAATGTGTTCTTTTACTTGTCAGATGAACATATGAGACACTTTGACTCTTCAGTGCAGTGTGGAGCCTAACAAAGATCTGTTTTGTGTCCCAGCTGATCAGCAGGAGGAGAAGAGTCTGACGGAGCAGCAGAGGAACATTTTCAGCTACTTGGACTCAGCTCAGCCACTACAGAGAAAACAATGAGCTCAACAAAGAAGGTGACAGACAGAGCAGGGCGATATGACCAAAAATATTTATCACGATATACATTTGAAAATTTGCGATAACAATATAACTGACGATATAATTGACGCGAGACAAAATACTTTACAGCTCCACAACTTTATTAGTGCAAAAAATCCCATCAATGCATTTTCACTTAAACAAACAGCTGTTTTTTTATGTGTATTGAAGTTATATAAAAATTTCACAGTGCAAATGCAAATTCCTTGCTGACAGTTTAACCAAAAGGCATTTCCAGTGGAAATTGGCCGACATTTGCTCCGAGGAATTTTGCATTTGCACTGTTAATATTTTTGGTCATATCGCCCTGCTCTAC
Source organism: Pelmatolapia mariae (assembly GCF_036321145.2). NCBI lineage: Eukaryota > Metazoa > Chordata > Actinopteri > Cichliformes > Cichlidae > Pelmatolapia > Pelmatolapia mariae. The sequence continues at coordinate 8,249,668 of NC_086235.1, read as the reverse complement.
TTTCATGTGTTACTGTTTAGGCTTAAATTGGTTTGATGTTTGGTGCCTTTTTCTTAATGTAAAAAAACCCCTCAGATTACAATCAGACATTTTTCTTCACTGAACCTGTTGGGTCTAAACTCAGACCCCGCTGTCTCCAGGACTTATTCCCGTGAAAGAAAAACAAGACAACAGTGACCGATCGATTTACTTGCAAGGGAGGCCTCGTCGGTATCTCAGAAACGCACTTCGAATCTCATTAGCATGATTTTAAATGTATCTAAATCCAAATCTATGTTAATTAGAAGCAGATTAGTCAACAGCCCACAACTGAGTCTTTCCATAGCCAGTGTTAGAACACGTCACCCAGATTAAACTACTCGGCGTTACCATAAATCACCACCTTTCATGGTCTCAGCACATCGACTGTTTTTAAGAAAACGGGACAAGGCATAGCTATGGCTATGAAATGCTCTTTCTGTATCACTTCTTCAATTATGAAAGATGTTTTGCTACTTGGCGTAACCCAGCTTTGCTTATCAGAGAAGTATGTGTCACTCGATAGAGCGGCTGTTGTCTGCGAGACCTGTCGGCGAACTGGTGGAGCATTTGGAGCCTCACTACATGCTTCCAAACCGCAGCATTTTTAATCTTAATCTTTTCCATACTGAGGCGAAAAGGAAGCGATTTGTCCCGTACTTCAGCTAGAATGCAGGAAAAAAAGACTGGAGTTAGTCTGTGTCCTTAAGCTGCAGCTGCCTCTTCTTCTCTCATGTTTTCTAAGTAGCTGACAGCTGGTAACTGTGCAGGGGCGGCTCTAGCAAACCTTTGCCAGGGGGCAGGTAGGGCATTAACAAGAAAAGGGAGGCACAAAAATACTTTTCTTTGTTATTTCATTTAAAGGACTAAGTTTTAATAAATAATTATCTGAATCTTACAACCAAAGTGGTCATCTGATTAAATGTATAGAAATCCATTACTGTATATGGTAACTATTAAGTCTAATTTACACCCTGGTAAGCTATAGTCCTTTTTCCTTTGGGAAGGTACCATCTGTGCATCAGTTGGCAACTCTATTAGTTAGGTTGTTTAATATTTCTGATAAGTACTCTTTAAAATACCAGAATAGGAAGGATGGTGCAGGTTTAAGTTTATTAGATTGATGTGTGTTGCTGAGCTATAAAATATTTGAATAGAATAGAATAGAATTCAACTTTATTGTCATTGCACATGTCACAGGTACTGGGCAACGAAATGCAGTTTGTATCCATCCAGAAGTGCTTTAGCCATGATATAGATATATTACAATATATATTAGCAATAACATAGATATGTAAGTATATTACAGAAATGGGTCTATTATGGTATGTTATAATGTACACGGTATGAAGTATGTTATGAATATGCTATAACTATAAGTATGTACAGGCTGTGGTGAGTACAAGCTATGAACAGGATATAAATATGAAAAACTATACAGAAATATGAGATAAACGGCTGTACACAAATGGGAAATATGCAAGTTATAAACAGTTGTAGAATTAAAAATTATCATATTATACAGAATGATTATTTATACAGAATTATACAGTGGTGCAGTTAAGATAAGTGAGATATGTGGATAATTTCTACAGAGGCTATATAAAGTGCTAGTGGTTGTGAGTGGTGGTTCAGTCCATGTTATTATTGTGTGTTTGAGGGTACAGTTGTCCATTGTGTGTGTGTGTGTGTAGGTGGTTGTGGGTGTGTGTATGTTCAGTCCATGAGTTTAACGTGGGTCAGATGTCAGGAGGCAGAGTTCAGGAGTCTGACAGCTGTGGGGAAGAAGCCGTTCCGGTACCTGGTGGTCTTAGTCCGGAGGCTCCTGTAGCGCCTCCCAGAGGGCAGGAGGGTGAAGAGTCCATGTGATGGGTGACTGGGGTCTTTGATGATTTTCCCAGCCCTTTTCAGACACCGCTTCCTGTAGATGTCCTTTATGGCAGGAAGTGGTGCTCCGGCGATGCGCTGGGCAGTTTTCACAACCCTCTGCAACGCCTTCCGGTCCGAGGCGGAGCAGTTCTCGTACCAGACTGTTATACAGTTGGTCAGGATGCTCTCGATGGTGCAGCGATAGAAGTTCACCAGGATGTCTGAGGACAGGTGGTTCTTCCTCAGAGTCCTCAAGAAGAAGAGGCGCTGGTGAGCCTTCTTGACCAGCTTGGAGCAGTTGGTCGTCCAGATGAGATCCTCGGAGATGTGGACTCCAAGGAACTTGAAGCTGCTCACACGCTCCACAGCCGTCCCCTTAATGTAGGTGGGTGGATGTGGGTCAGCATTCCTCCTGTAGTCCACGATGAGCTCCTTGGTCTTCTCGGTGTTAAGCAGCAGGTTGTTTGTGTCGCACCACTCAGCCAGACGATCCACCTCCTCCCTGTAGACGGCCTCATCGTTGTCACTGATGAGGAAAGGGCTCATTTGGTATAGCAGAATAGCTTTAGTGTCTTGTTTTTAAAACTTGAGTATGAACTTATACAAAATGCAGCAAGATATTAATTTAAAAAACAGTTTTATTGATTACAAAAAATGTTATATCGGAAACATATCGGTATTGGCAGATATCCATATGATATCGGAAGAGGTATTGGACATTAAAAAGTGGCATCGCGCCATCTCAAATACTAATATCGATAAAATGCATTATCAGCTTTCTTGGCTTCCTGTACAGGCTAAAATATTCTATGGCTTACTTGTAGTTATAAAGAACGCAATTCTGTTAAACACACCACATTTATTTCTGCTCAGCTGCAGTATCCAGATGAAATACATAATGATATTACACGATTTTCAACAAACTGCAATTTAGTAAATGCTCGAGTTAAAAGTAACTGTTGTAAAACTGTTATATTTAGAGCAACTTTCAAGTGGAATAAATTGCCTTATAAAATTAGAGAATTAGTAACTATTCAAAACTTCAATGAACATTTAAATGTCGATTTACAGAACTTTTAGTTGTTGTAATATTGTAAGAGATGATTTGTTTTTGGTATTTGTGGAATGTGCCTCAATGTTATTGATATTATTGTTATTGATTGCTTTTATTTTAATTGTGACACCTCACTGTTGATGTAAGAGCCAAATTATGTGGATATCTTGAATACACTTTATTGTGTAATATTTTATGTGATTGTAGATGAGCAACATCTGTTGTGGAAGCTAATGGGGTTCCTTTTGAATAAACAAATAAACAAACATAGGATTTAATATCACTGAATAATTATGTATAAATCTATACAAATTATAGAAATATGTATTACAAACAACAACTGTGTGTGTGTGTGTGTACATACAATCAGGAGGGATGGGCATGATTTTAGTGTTTAAACAGTCATGAATTATTTTTAACACCAGGTTGGATGTAATGTGTTAGAACTACCAGCAGGTGGGGATAAGAGACCTTTAAGGTGTTTGGTGCCACGCTCCACCTTCAGGTTTAAAACTAGTGTTAATGGAGGGAGTTTGAAGGTTGAGTTTGTTCCACGACTGCATTTCACTCACTGCCTCTGTTTGTATCTCTGTCACTGCAGGACCAACATGAAGCGAGAAGTCAGAGCTCTCAGGAGGCCGACAAACCTCACAGAAGAAAGAGAGAGAAAACATACACCTGTGACGAGTGTGGGAAGGGTTTTACTGGGAAGTATAAACTAAAACAACACCAACTCATCCACAGTGGAGTTAAAGCGTACAGCTGTGATCAGTGTGGCAGAGCTTTTACTCAAAGTGTTAGCTTACAGAGTCATCTAGTTACCCACTCTGGAATTAAGGCATACAGCTGTGACGAGTGTGGGAAGGATTTTACTGCAAAGGCTGAATTAAAACGTCATCAGTTTATCCACACTGGAGAGAGACCGTTCAGCTGTGACTTGTGTGGAAAGTCTTTTTCCTGGAAGCGTTCCCTAAAACAACACCAACTCATCCACAGTGGAGTTAAAGCATACAGCTGTGATCAGTGTGGCAGAGCTTTTACTCAAAGTAGCCACTTACAGAGGCATCTAGTTACCCACTCTGGAATTAAGGCATACAGCTGTGACATCTGTGGAAAAACTTTCAGCCGGAGATGGTACCGAAATACACACCTACGCATTCACACCGTACATGATGTGTACTGCTGTGAACAGTGTGGCAAATACTTTGCTATAGACGCACAGTTACAACAACACATGTTTACCCACACTGAGGGACGACCTTATAAATGTGACCTGTGTGAGAAGACTTTTAAATCTCCACATTACCTGAGACGACACCAACAGATCCACACCAGAAAGAGACTCTACAAGTGCAGTTACTGTGAGGTATGTATTTATATTGTTATCTTGTCATTTTAGCCTGACTGTTTGGAACAACTCTGCTCATTAAACTGTGTTAGCATGTTAGCAATTCTACTGCATGGAAAAGCAGCTCTGAGTGATTATTCAGATTTTCATGTCAGTTATGATTTTAGTATTACTGTAGTATTATGGTGGTAGTATTGTAGTTATTGCAGCCCAGTAAACTGAGTGTGTTAACTGAAACAGTAAAATGTAATTAGACGTCTGCAGAGATGCTCTTTATTTCAGGCGACGTTCAGGATAAAAATGTTGAAGGACTGACTTACACTGTCTTTGTGTCTTTGTTTAGAAGCAGAGCGACACAGATGGATCCAGTTCTCAACCCTGTCATCACTGTGGTGGTGGGAAAGACTTTCGTTGTGACCTCTGTGGAAAAACTTTCAGTCGAAAAGACACCCTAAAATTACATCAACGTAGACACACTGGAGACAAACTGAAATACTGCAAAGAATGTGGGAGAAGCTTCACCACATCAGGTGCGTTAAAACGCCATGAACTGATTCACAGTGGGGTTAAAAAGCACCTCTGTGATCAGTGTGGGTCATCCTTCACCACTGCAGTTGAGCTTAAATCACACAAACGAGTCCACACAGGAGAGAAACCATACAAGTGCAGACACTGTGACAGAAACTTCTCACGTTCAGGTCATCGTATCTATCATGAACGTACACACATGGAAGGAAACTACAGCTGTGACCAGTGTGACAAGAGCTTCAGGAATCTCTGTTCATACTCCAAACACAAACGATCCCACGTTACTAATAAACTCTTTCACTGTTACCAATGTGCCCAAACATTCACCTCATTATCTGCTCTGTGCAAACATCAGCGTGATCACTCAGGGCTGAAATCACTCCCATCACTGGATCACAGTGAATCTGAAGAGACAGAAAGATCCTCTGGTTTCAGTGTCAGACTCAAAAAGCTTGAGATCAGGCTCCACAGAGTTCAGATAGAATCATTTAAACTTGTGTTGAACTGAACTGGCTGCTGGGCTGAACTTCTACATAATACAGATTTACATGGGATCTTATTTTCTGTCGTTTTACTGAGTCAGTTTTGTCCTTTTTTCTCTGTCCTGGTTTTGCTCGTCTGTAAATAATTGAAACTCAGTCAAATAGTTCATTGTTCTCCAGCAAAACGTTTTGGAAACTCATGTTTAACCTTTAAAACTCTGACATGTTTTAGCACACAAGGCTTCATCGGGGAGTTCACTCATGATTGGACCATGAGAATAAAGGTTTTTAGTTCTTTCAAAGAGAGTCTTGGAGGTGTTTGATGTTTTTGTTTTTCTGAAACCACCTGAAAGAGAAACTATTTTTCTTGCTTTATGTAGTGTGGAAGTTTTTAATGTTTCTTTCATCTGTGATGTTCTTGAATGTGTTCACATGAAGATGGTACAAATAAACTGTCCTTTTAGCTTTAGCTCCTAATTTATTCATTATTCATGGATGTAGCACAGCAGCAGTTTCTTGATTAACACACGGAGGGCTCGGGATCTGATGGTAAATAATGTTTTGTGTCCTTGTACACATCATACAGCTCAGCTGTTCCACAGATGTCAGGTTTACACAGTGGGATGTGTCACGGTTCGGACTTTGAAGAAGAGACAAACGACTGCAGAGTCCCAGTAGATGTCAAAATAGTGATTTTATTAAGCACATATATATGTGGGGAAGATGAGCATCATCAGACTTTCAAAGCCAGTCTCCCCAGAACAACAGATGAACAGTTGTATTTATAACAGTTGATGACGAACATTATGCGTCAAAACAGTTGGATTTACTGGAAATCTAAGTATCAATTCCCGTAATCCAAGAACATTCCAGTACATCGGACCTTGGAGACCCTTCACTCCCTACTCCAGATGTTCCCTGTTATTGCTAAACGGTCACTTACACCGGAAAAGTCACGTAGCAGTTTTGAGCAAAACAAGTTAAGATATGGTGTGTGTATGCACAGGCCCTATTGTGTGTGTCTTGTGTGTCTTGTCCTCAATGAACCCCTTCCGAGTCACCTGTTGCCGGGCAGATTCCCCTGCAGCAAGCTGTGCTGGGCCCACAGGCCTCCATGCTGTGATTTTATTATATGTGGTGTGTTATATTGTTACTGTTTGTAAGAACGCAGCTCTCCTGTGGATAAATCCTTACTCTTAGCCTCAGGACCTCACACAGTCCCAGCAGGTTCGGTCAGAAGATTTATACCTTTTTCATTTCTATATGATTCTTCTTGTATCTAACCAAGGTGATTATGATGATGATGAGTCATTTATGAAAAATGAAGCAAAAAACAATATTGTTGTATGAGGATTTTTATGGCAGATTTTGTGCATCAACATTTTTGTACATGAAAATGTTGAAAAGATGCAAAGGAGGAGGAGGGCACAAGAACTCAGCACGTGATACTGACTGGAAGCAACACAGCTGCTGTTGACAAAGCAGCAGAGTCAGATATGAATGTGTATTGAATTCATCATGTAAATATACCAGATTTATCCACATATGCTAGTTTTCACCCTTTTTTTTAGTGTACTTTTAGTTTATTTTTACTTTCCTAAGACGCAGGAGAATCTGATTCATCATGATTGAGCATTTCATTAAAGTAATGTTTAAAAGACATTTCTCGTTTGTTCTTTCAGCTGCAGCCTCGCTGGTGTTTAACTGTCTGACAGTAAAGAAGATAAAAGATACGTGCAAACACAAACACATGAAAAGTATTTGCAGAAAAGCTTAAAGCTCTTGTTTGTCTGTTTTTTCGTTCCAGTCATCGCCAACATGGCGAAGATGTGAAGCTGCCTGTCTGCTACAGTATCTCCTTACATACATTTGCTCATATCGTGGGACTTCTTATAGAGAGTCTTTCTTTGAACATGTCTCACTGTGTTTTATTCTTGACGTTGCATTTGAGTCTTGCATGACTGTATTTTAATTCATATTAAAATGGATGGATGGCTAGACGGACCCCCTGAATTAATCATCTGAAATCTTTTTATTCCTTTATTCCACTGCTTTCAGGCATTTCTGTGCATCCAAATTTATATATAGATATCAAAGCACTCATATCTTTACAGTTTGTTAATATCTTCATAATAATGAATAATAATGTTACATAATAATGTTACAGCCCAGTGCTTTCATTTGAACCCCAAGTGTCATTGTCTTTGAAAAAGCACAGAGTATAATGCATCTATTTTGCAAAAATAAATGATACAATAAATGTTTAAAGACTTTCAAAAGGGTGCCCTGTTTTTCCCTTCGTCGTATCGTACAAATAGAAACGCACCGGACAAACCAGTGCGTTTCTACCCGGACATGGCAGCCGGCATACATAAGATGCAGAAAGAGTTCGACTCTGTGAGACGACAGCTCCGCAGCATGGGGATAAGACACGGGATGCTTCTCCCCGCCAGGCTCCTGGTGACGTACAAGGATAAAACACTGACTTTTGGCAAACCGGAGGACGCAGAGACTTTCGTTACGCGGATCCAAGCAGAGCGGGATGAATAGCGGTACGGATAGAGTTGGTAAAATAATTGAACGTTTTGCCTGGCAGCTAATTCCTGGGGCTACTGTGAACTGAACATTGAAATTTATTCACACCTAACCCTGGACCCGGGGTATAGAGTATGTTTGGGGAGTGCGATTGTGTGTACATGTGCATATATGTCTATTCCTACGTTGGGTGAGTGCTGAGTGTTTGTATATGTGTGCACGAGGGTGGGAATGCATGTTTGTGTCTGTGTGTGCTTGTTTGTCTGTGTTTATATGTCAGGTCGGGTCTTAGACTCCACCTCCCTGGGAACACCCAGGCCCTCCAAAGTGTGGAGGCCTATCTCCCCTCACCACACTCCCTGCCGATAACTGATGCCCTCAGGGGTTGGTGCATTGGTGGTTCTTGGTGTCCGGGGCTGGGCGCTCAGGTATGCACCAGCTCACTCCCGGTGGCTACTTGGCGGGGCCTGGTGCCTGTCGCTCGGTCAGGCCTCTTCCGGGGCAAAGGGGGCCCTCGAACCTCCGGCCTCGGGGCCTGTGGCTCGGTTCACTCTGGCACAGCTGGCTGCCGGCAGAGCCGGCGGGCGCGCCAGTGCAGCCCCCTCTGGCTTCTGCTCCGTGGCTACTGGGTGACCCCTCGTCTGGGGATCTCCTCAGCCCTCCCAGGAGGGTGGCACGGATGCCCCTCTGGTGGTACTCCTTGGGCTCTCGCACTCTGGGGTCCCTGGATGTCTGGAGCCTGGATCTCCTCCATGTCTGTGAAGGTTCTCAGTCATCCAGGTCATCGTAGTCTAAGGAGCTTGGAAAGAAAAGCGTCTGGACTTCTTAAAGTTGCTTGAAGACGTTTCACCTCTCATCCGAGAAGCTTCTTCAGTTCTAAGGTCAAATGGCCGAGAGTCCCAGATTTAAACCCAGTGGGAGTATCCCCCCAAAGAGGGACAAAGGACCCCCTGGTGATCCTCTAATCTCCTCCATGCCTGCTTCATGCCCTGGGGGACGGGGCTATGGCCCTCCACACCCTCTAGCACACCGTTACATGGGGAAACCTTCTGTATACAAGTGCGCTGATCCACACAGGTGTGCACACGGGTGTTCACTGCTCGTAGACATAAACTACACCTTTCTTAGCTGCTACTTCAAAGCACATTGTGCGCTGTCACTTGGTGTTCGCTCGCTCTGCGGTATAGTATCACTTCCTGTTCCTGCTCAAACACAGTCGTGTTTCTGAGTAGCTTTTCTGCTTAGCAATTTAATTTAAATCTTTTGATACATCCCTTTTTCATAGTATAATCTTAACGTGCTTCATCTGAATCACCCTTTCTGTGTGCTCACTGCCTAATTTATAACCAGAAAAAAAAAGAAAAAAAAAAAGAAATTTATTCACACTGACCATCTGTACATGCCTCCATTATATCTGTACGGGGGTTAAAGACGCTAGTGATTACCTGTTTTGTGAGTATACCCCCCCCTTTTTTTTTTGGGGGGGGGGGGGGGGGGGGGATTGATTACTTTTTGTTTTCTAGGAGGACTCTCTGAGTTATAGTTATATTTAAATAGAGTTAAAGCACAGTAGACCCCTAACATTTAATTTATTTACATGAGTATATTTGGGATAGCAATATATTCCTGGCAAAGTAACTATTATTTGTATGTAAAAGCTAACAATGGAGGGAGTGTTTAAGTTTAGGATAAGTCATGTTGGATCATTCCTCAATAACTGTGGACTGGTCATTAGCATTACCGGAGTGTGTAGTAAGGAGAAGGGGAAACTGGCCCTTAGGTCAGAGGGGTTGTGTTCAATGGTTGATGCAGTTAGAAGCATCTGTGTTGTCTGCAATGTTTTGGTTGTTTCAAGGTACACTTCTATATACTAGCATGAGAAGATCATCTGAAAATAGCAGCTATGTCCAATGTCTTAGAAATTAAGATGACATCGTGGAACTGTAGGGGGCTGCAAAAACTTTAAAAAGTTAAACAAGTGATGAGAAGGTTAAAAGATATGCATTCCAAAATAATTTTTCTCCAAGAGACTCATCTTACTGGAAAAGAGGACTTAAAGATTAAGCGGAGGTGGCAGGGAGAGGTTTTTTCAGCACCATTTAACTCCCAAGCGAGAGGGGTTCTGACTCTAATACACAAGTCCATCCCCTTTAATGTTTGTAAGGTAATTGCAGATAAGATGGGAAGGTATTTGATTGTTCAGGGTACTCTCTATACAGAACCTCTGATTTTAGTTAATATTTATGCCCCAAATAAGGATGAACCATCTTTTTTTAATAACTTGTTCTGCACGCTGTCAGCACTTAGGGGTCAATATATTTTAGCGGGAGACTTCAATTGCACTCTGAACCCAAGTATAGATAAATCATCACATTTAGACAAATCTCATAGCCAGAGTAGGGAAACCATTCTTCAGTTTGCTAAGGAATTAAATCTTATGGACATATGGAGAGACAGGAATCCTGGTGTATCTACATATTCATGTTATTCAAGCACACATAAATCATACTCACGAATAGACTACTTTTTAATCTCAGCAAGTTTGTCCTATAAAGTGAACGGTTGTGATTATGGCAGTGTCCTTATCTCAGACCATGCCCCAGCCAGTCTGGTCTATTTGGATCCAGGGCTAGTACGAGATCCCCCAAAATGGAAATTTCAGCAAAAATGGATAAAGGACAAAGACCTAATGCCGTACCTTGACAAACAAATTACTGATTACTTTGAGCTCAATACTTCTGAAACATCTCCGTGTATTAGATGGGAAGCATTCAAAGCCTTCATTAGAGGCCAAATAATTAGCTTCACGAGCTCAAGATCTAGGAAGGCCAGACAAAAACTGAAATTACTGAAATCAAAAATTAAAGCTACTGAGGTTATGTACTTTAAGAACCCCTGTCCCAAGCTGCACCAAAGTTTGCTGTTATTAAGAGCCCAATATAATGAAATCTCAGCTTCAAAAGCTACAGCTAACTTATTAAAACTTAAGCAGTCCGTTTTTGATCAAGGGGAGAAATCAGGTAAAATTCTGGCTTGGCGTATAAAACAATTCCAATTAGAAAGGTCAATCACTGCACTTAAAAATGATAAAGGGGAAACGATCTCTGACCCTGCTGCAATAAGTGACTCTTTTAAGGTCTATTATGAAAGGTTACAGTTCTGAATTAAACCCAGGTGAACCAGACCCAAATTTTTTCTCTTTTCTTAACAATATGAATATCCCCAGAATAGAAGAAGAGGAATCCCTGAGACTGGGGGCTAAATTGACTCTGGACGAAATCTCAGAGGCAATAATGAGTATGAATTCTGGAAAGGCTGCAGGGCCAGATGGTCTGCCAATTGATATCTATAAAAAGTTTGCATCCAAATTAAAGGTACCCCTTTTGGAAATGTTTTCTGAATCTGCTCAAAAGGGGATACTCCCACCCACTCTGAGAGGGGCCTTAATTACACTTCTTCCCAAACCTGGAAAATCGAATGATAAATGTGAAAACCTGCGGCCAATTAGCCTCTTAAACTCAGATTTAAAGATACTCTGTAAAATTCTAGCAAAGAGACTGGAGTGCCTTTTGCCAGCTATCATCAAGGAAGATCAAAATGGGTTCATGGTTGGGCGTCAGGGATTCCATAATGTTCGACGAGTGTTAAATATTTTACACGAGAAAGGGGGGTCTTCAGATACAGCTTTCTTAGCACTAGACGCCGAGAAGGCTTTCGATAGGGTAGAATGGCCCTATTTGCTTGAGATTCTTGGTCGCTTTGGTTTGGGAGAGGGATTTTGTAACTGGGTCAAGCTTCTATATAATAACCCATATGCAGAAATAATTACCAATAATGTTGTCTCAAAACCAGTTGAGATTGGAAGAGGTTGTAGACAAGGTTGCCCCCTATCCCCCCTTTTATTTGTAATTGCAATTGAACCACTTGCTATTGCTATAAGAGAACACGGTATGATCACGGGTATAGAGATCGGAGGGCTCGACCATCGAATAGCTCTTTATGCTGACGATGTGATCCTCTTTCTTAAAAATCTGGGAAAATCTATTCCAGCCATTTTAGACCTAATTGGAAAATTTGGACATATTTCTGGTTATAAAATCAATAAATCAAAATCTTCCATAATGCTTTTGAACTCAGAAGAAAGGATGAATCCACCTAAATACACCTGCCATTTTAGAAATGTGAATCAGTTTACTTATCTAGGTATTCAGATTGCCCCGGAATTGGAAGAGGTGGTGAACCATAATTATAGTCCAATTATGACTGACATATCCAAATCAGTGGAGAGATGGTCGAGTCTCCAAATTTCACTGATTGGTAGAATAAATATACTAAAGATGAACGTGCTCCCTAAGTTTCTGTATCTGTTTCAGAATATCCCCTTGCCACCTCCCTCAGACTTTTTCCTTAAAATAAGAAAACTGTTTAATCAGTTTTTATGGGATAACAAGCGTCCCAGACTTCGCTTATCACTTTTATACTTGCCCTTTGATGCAGGAGGGCTGCAATGTCCTAATATGGTTTGGTATTACTGGGCAGCCCAGTTAAGAACTATAATGTTCTATTATGCTGCAGAAAAGCCCCCCGCATGGAGAACTATTGAGTCTCTCTCTCTTAGGCTTCCACTTCCTACATATGTATACTCTGATGAATATAATAAACTTAAAGACATTACGCTTAATCCTATAGTTAAAAACATGATTTATATCTTACATGTCACTCAAAGATATTTAAACGTAAAATCTCCCCTCTCCGTTTTTAGCCCGATTTGGGGCAACAATTATTTTGCCCCAGGTAGAGCGGACGGTGGTTTTAAAATATGGGCAGACTCGGGGCTGGGACTGGTGAAAGATGCTTTCGGGGGTGATGGAAGACTTTTAAGTTTTGAACAACTAATCTCTAAATTTAATATTCCCCAAAAGCACTTTTTCAAATACCTACAGCTTAGGAGTTTTATCAGGTCTTATCATAATGATTTTACACAAATTCCCCCACTGTCCACATTAGAGAAAATCCTAACCAAAAACCCCACTGGTAGTGGAATGATATCTGAATTATATAACTTGATGATGACATCCTCTCCTGATTCATCTGCTGCTAAGCTTGAAGCTTGGAGGTATGACTTACAGGAGGAATTGACAGTGGAACAATGGAGTAAAGCAGGTAAGCTAGCCCAAACACAGACAGGTAACACACGTCTAAAATTGCTACAATTTAATTGGTTGATGAGAGTGTACATAACACCAGAAAAACTTAACAAATTTAATATGCAGATCCCTGACATCTGTAATAGATGTGAAGAAGATAAGGGCACATTGCTCCACTGTTTATGGTCGTGTCCAAAAATAAAGGAGTTTTGGGAAGAGGTTAGAGTAATGATAAAGGAGATTTTATCAATTAAACTTGTGATGGATCCCAAACTTTTCCTACTGGGATTATATCCTGCAGGATGTAACATAAATCATTTTGAAAAAATCTTCATAAATATGGGAATACTGCAAGCAAAGAGAGTGATAGCTCTAACGTGGAGAAGTCTTGGCAAACCAAGTATTTCACATTGGTTCAAAGAATTGTCTTTATGTTTACCATTAGAGAAAATTACATATAGTCTAAAAGATAAACAAGAAATTTTCCAGAAAATTTGGGGGCGCTACATCCAGTATATTGAGAATAAAGATCTATCTGGTTTACTGCGGGAGACAGGGACAGCCTAACTATTCCCTGTACAGGACCACAACCATATGCTGCAACCTGAAAATTACTCTTTAAAATCTGTCAGAAGTCTCATGGACTCAAGTGCTTTCATTGAATGTACCTTGTGTTTCGTTTATTGTGTAAATTTGTTTGTGTATGTACTTTATATATGTATATATGTAAAACTTTAATAAACATAATGTTGAAAAAATATATAATTATCCGAGGAACAATTGTCAATAAGCAGAGAAGTTATTAAAATATTAATGCAAGACATGGAAGCAGGTGGTGTTGTTCCCAAATTAGGAACAATATTTTAAAATTACTTCACAATTCTTCTTGCACTTCAGATTGTTACAAACTATCAGAATATAAAGAAAGTCAGAAAATGGACAACCTCAGCTTATGAAAATGCTATTTTTTAACCACAAACCACTGGATCAATGTCAAAGGTTTTGCACTTGATTTTTATTTAACCATAAAACACTGCAGAGATGCAAAGAAATAATCATTATAACAGTGTGCAAATACTATGTGTCCAAGCTATAGACGTCTCTGAAGCGACACTTTAAGAAACTCCTGCAAAGCTGCGGGGTGCACAGTTCACATTTCTAACTCAAAACGTATTTTAAATAAATTTCAAACGAGCCATCATGATAAAGGGAATGTGTGCAGTTTTGGTGCTCCGTAAGTTCTGTGCTGAACAGCGTGGCTGACTCTTTGTATCTACTATTGCCTCCACAGTCTGAGTCCACACAGGTAATGAGCCATTATGACCAATTATGGAGTCCCCTGCCAGCTCGCGCTTTTTTGAGGTTATGTCAAAAGGTTTCTTGGAAATAAACACGGACTATTTGTTTAGGCAGTCTGTGTCAGTGGGCTCAGTCAGTGGTCACGTTGTCTTATTACAATGAACACATGCAGTGTAGTTTATTTTTGAGTTAATCCAGCCTTCTACCTGCAAGAAATCTTTAGTGCAATATGTAATCTGCTTCTGAAAATAGCTCCCAGCAAGAAGAATTTCTTCTTTCAGCTCTAATCCGTGAAAAAAAGACAAAAAAAAACTTGGTTGGTCTGTTCATTGTTCATTGTGTATATGGTGTTAAATAGGCCTAAACTACTGTACTTTAATGTCGGCAATAAGGGCGGTACTTCAAGAGCCATATATTTTATGAGCTGGTACTCATTGTGATATATAGAGGACAGCAGGAGCAGAACAGACACACAGCAACAACCAACAACAACCCTGCAAGTGGACCTATTTTGGGGGGACTTGTGTATCATGTAAAGCACTGTGCACAGCTCTATGTGACAAATATTAAAAAATAAATTTCATTAGTATAGATGGAATATTTTGTTCTCTACGAATGCCCAGCAGCCCTGACACCCTCTGAACTCTAATGTTCACAACCCAATAAATCAATAGACTTTGAGGAGCATGAATTAGACTGGATAAGAATACAATTTTAATTTATAGACCACTCGGATGAGTTTAGTGGACTTTCCTCATCTTCAAGAATATTCTAGGAGAATCTGAACGTGGATATAGTGGTGGGCACACCTTGGAGCTAATTTGTCCACTGAGTCTGAATATCGAATCAGTCTGTTGTGAGGACGTTTGTATTAATGCTCATAAATGTCTTTTATTTGCTCTTTACTTCAGCCTTGACACATTGCCTACTGCACACGTCAAGTTCCTTCTGACATATTCCTGATTCTGTGGTGGAAAAATTAGGAGACATGTTTGATAGAAATCTGACTGTAACTGATAACTGTGTGCTGCATCCTGCCATTCAGGGTTTAAAGATATTGGAAAAAGTGGATCCTCTTCATTTTAGATAAGACAGCACTGTTAAAGAAAACAATGAACAGCATACTGTATCATAAGGGAAAACACTGGCTTGTTTTTCTTTCAAAGTGTAAAATGGTTACAGAGTGAGGCACAAAATAAGCCTGATCACTGTCAAATGATTTCATGTAACATTTCAAAAGCGATTTTTTTTTTTTTTTTGTGATGTAAGGAGTTTCATGTATGTTTGGTAGGGGGTTTAGTGAGAATGATAATCAAGTGTAGAATCTAATTCCACTTTAAAGTAGATTTAACTGTGGTTTTCCTCGTAATCAGACTTTTCTCAGGAAAAGTAAATCAATTTTAAACCCTTTACCTCTCAGGTCCAGCTGGTCCTAGAAAGAAACATCTGTGCTTCACTGAGGTCACCAACCTCGATATGATCACTGAGGTGTTGAGGCTGATCCGACTGGCTCCCCTTGCAAGTGGAAACCGATCGAGCTCTGTCTTACTTCGTTCATGGGGACAAGTCTCTGAACCAGTGGAGCCTGGAAGTGCAGACCTAACACACACTAACACACACACACACACACACACACACACACACACACACACACACACACACACACACACACACAAAGTATTTGCAGAGACAAACTGAAACTCCTCTTTGACTCGTTTTCCTCTCCAGTCATTGTGAGCAAGACGAAGGTGTGAAACACAGAGATTAGATTCTGTGGAGAAGCATCGCTGCCTTTCTGCTAAACCAGGATCTCCTTATAGTTTTTCATCATGTTGTTCATCATATCAAAAGGCTTTCTTATGAGTTTTCTTATATTCTTTATGTTACATTTGACTCTTGCATTGGTCTTTTTAAATTGCTACTGTTAAGGTCCAGATATTGAGGAGGAATCCAAAATAACCACCACTGATCCGGCCGTGTGCAATTAGACGGCATTTTAATGAATACACGCAGCGTGGAGCCAACACTGTACAGATTCAGTGTTGAACTCTCTTACAATAGTCAGAACCCAATATTTATAGGGGTGAAACAGTACAGCCCCCCTTTCTGTTGCCAGGCAGAAACCAAAATCACAATGACTTTTAACATAGTTTAAAAAGAACATCGTCGCGTCTCCATCCAGGTGCCTTCCTGTTGTCCCCGGACGCTCGCCTTCGCTGTCGCTTGTCTCTGGAACATCCTGCACCTGCTTCTTCATCAAACAGTCACATATGCACGCACAATTTTTGCAGTTGCAAGCAAAACATAATTAACTTTTACCTATATAACTGAGTCTATCTACGATGTGTGTGTATGTGGGTGTATGTGTGTGTCAGCTTCTGCTTGCACTTTGTTTCACCTCTTAGCTCCCCAGCTAGACCTTGTAACCTTTCCACTAGACAGAAGGCCAGCACAACTGAAACTATGTGTGTGCCGATCTTGACTTATATGTAAAATGTATAAAACAAATGTTCCAATCTAATACAACTACTTAAATCTTAATCAGCGATAAATGCATAAAAGACACCCTACTCTTAACTTGCACTTAGACTCTGGTTTCAGTTTCGCTTCTGCAGAAGCATGCCTTGCAGAAGTGTTTCCTTTCTCATTTTGGCACAGAGTATTTCCTGTCCCTGCAGCTCAGTTTCTCACCCACTGAAGACTTCAGTGTAAGAATATAAAAACATTCAAAAGCCTTTAAAATTATAGATTCAACTCAACAGTTTAAAGTGGTTCTTCTTGGACCTGTAATAAAGACTAATATAATACCAATATGTTTGAACATCTGAATGCATCCGCATGCAACATCACTATTAATAATGAAATGGTAATGATGATTATAAAAATAGCAGCAAATAATAGCAGTAAAATATTTCTCCTCTTGACACTACCTAATGCTGGAAATGGATCAAAGCTCAGTGGATTTCTTAAGTTATTCCTTAAGTTGAAATTGTTGCAAAACTGCACATGCTTTGCAAATAAACTTAATTAATATTGAACAAATAGATTTGGTATTCTTACCCATTAAATGTCACTGTGTCACCCTCACCAGAGGTTTGGTGAGGGGACTTATTCTTTTATTTTAACCTGTATTTAACCAGGAAGATCCCATTGAGATTAAAAACCTCTCTTTCAAGGGAGACCTTCTACCTTGACTTTCTGCAATAAACACTTCTGGAACTTTGTCCTTTGAACCAATGAGACCAGAGAAGACAGTTTTTAGCTATAATGCACAGCATCACATCTATTGAAACTAAACACAGCAGGTGAGCACAAATAGAGCACAGCAACCACAGGAACAGTATTTTAGAGTCAAATATGAGGCCATCTGTCGGAAAGTTTATGCTTTATGTATATTTAAATCTGAATAAAAGAAATGGGATGGCTAATGCAGCTATGAGGGGGGAAATTATCAATGCATTCACAAACCATTTTTCATGTGATGCATTTAGTTTGTGTTAGAAACTGTTGTTCTTTGCATGTGTGTGTCTGCTTCCTCCAGAGCAGAGTGTGAAACTTATCTGATCATCTGCCAAAAGTCGACATAAATAAAATAAACAGTAAGAGTGAGTTATTTTGCGTTTCCAGTGGTAAAAGAGCTTGATGCAAACAAGAAACCTTAAACAAGTTAATTGAAATTACAAGCAAAAGTTTAAGTCGTGGGAATTTATATAAAAAAAATAAGCATCCATGTGCATCAAGACTGTTAAGTGGCATCATGAGTCACTGACAAACAAAAGTCAGTGGGTGATTTAGATTCATTACTCATTACAATGCACAAACCGTTGTTATCAGTCATCAGGCTCTATCATAATCATCACCATATCTGAGTGTCTCTGAACTTTGTGTATGTGAGACTGTTTCTCAGAAAGCTCTCAGTGAGGTGTTGATAGGTTGAAATACTGAAGTCTCCCTGATAAGAGGCGGAGGTGTGATATGCCACACCTCACACTCAAATACACAGACCTATAAAAACACCTCATCAGTTGTGCCTGCATGTGTTCCTGCACTTACCAATAAATAACCAAACACAAATCAACTCGTAGATTTTGACTCTGATCAGTGAGCCAGACCACCGTGGAAATGTCTTGAAGATCCTCTCCATCACTCTCCTCCTGCTCTCGGTGTGTGTGTGCTGCCACTCCTCTGAAGGTAACTGTGCTCATACTTTTATAAAGAAAAATGAGGGAAAAAAGAGATAAAATAGATTATTTGATCACAGCAATGACTATCTCCAACAATGGCTTCTACCTGTTTGTGAATAATGTGCACTTCTGACATTTTGGTGTTTTATTGTGCAGGACCACTGTGTAAAGACCACAAACCTTTACATCAGTCATATTCTGGTATCTGCTCAGTCTATAATTAATTGCACATGTTTTTCCAGCATTTACACTCAACTTCTACCCACAAAGCTCCAGACACCCTGGAAGCTGTTTTCTGGGCTAAGTTTCGTTAGTCAGTCATGGAATTTTAAAGGCGTCCTTTACGTCTACATTTAGAAGAAGTCTTGGAGATTTTTATTTTTCAAGTACAACATTCACCTGATGTTTTGTGTTCGATTGCTGGACTGATTAACAGCCACACCATATCCATTCATGCTATACTGCTTACCATTGTCACTTATGGGGTTATGTCTCACGCTGCGTTGCATGCCAGGCATATGATGTAAATGTCATGGTTCTGGGTCATTTGACCCAGCGTTTTGTGTCCAGTATTTGTATCAACATATGTTTTGGATTGTTCTTAGGATTTTAGTTACTGTGTTTAGTGTTCTATTATTCCGACCTGTGTCCTTCCCCCTGTGCTCTATCCTTGTCCTTGATTTGTGTTGTAAAACAGTCCATGTGTTTCCTGTTTTACTTTGAAGGTCTGTGTCTCATCGTGTCTAATTAGGTCCAGCTGTGTTCCCCTCCGGTGTGTCATTCCATTGTTACCTTGTGTGTATTTATAGTCTTTGCCTGCCTGTGTTCGTTGTCGCTCCGTCTGTGCAATTTGGTATCCCCCGCTGCTGTCTGTTCTCCTTTCTCCGTGTCCTTCCTGCAAATCATGTTGTTCTCCTCATTCGTCCGGTGTCTCTCTGCTCTTCGTCCTGCTTTGTTATTATTTCAGGTCTCGTTATTAGTTTTTCCAGTTTAGGTTTTTAGTACTTTCTCGTGCCTCATTTTCTGTTTTCCACTTTGTAAACAAACGCTCACCTGCATCTAGCCGTTTTCTGCACATTGGGTCCTTTTTCTGCAAACACCACATGGCTTCTCCTGGCAGCCATGACAGTAAGGCAACTATCATAACTGCCAGCTTATTAGTGTGGCAGAGTGGGTGCAGTGGGTTCTTTCAAACAAATTCACTCTGTCACTAAATTTCACTGTTTTTTACTTTTCTACCAAAGTTGTTATTTCAGTGGGCTTTTAGAGGGCTGCATACATTGTGACTCATTGCATAAGGCATGAAAGCAGGAAATGAGAGAGATGCAAAGAGAATATAAGATAAAATCTTGCAGCTACGTGATTTTTTTTCACCATTCGTTATCAGCACATCTGAATTTTCTAATTTGTCATTAAATAATTGATTACTAACAAATGGAGCTTAATGTTTGTTCCTATTATCATCATCTGGAAAAGAAATCAACATGCTTTGTTTGCAAATAATAATGATGATGGTGGGCAGGGCATCCAGGGATCTGGGGCGACCGTGGCTCAGGGGGTTGGGAAGCACATCTGTAAGGTTGCCGGTTCAATCCCCGGGACAGAGAGCCCGGGGATTGAACTTTACCCTACTGGTGTTGGCCAGAGGGGCCGATGGCGCAATATGGCAGCCTCGCTTCTGTCAGTCCTCAGGACAGCTGTGGCTACTAATGTAGATTCCCTCCACCAGTGCGTGAATGTGAGAGTGAATGAATATTGGAATTGTAAAGCGCTTTATAAATGCAGTCCATTTTTTATTATATTGCCCTCCCTGGACAAGCAGTGGAAGTGGCCACCAGATTTGATGATATCATGTAGACTCAGCGCCCTCAGCTCAGGTGCCACTGCCTCCCCTGCAGCTTTGCACAGGTGGTCCCCTGCCTGCAGGTGATTCTGACACTCATGGCCGGGAGCAGATTACCTGTGGTCTGCTTTCACCGATGGAAGCCCTCACCCCATTGGTCGCATCCTCTAGCTCCTTCTTTGGGAAAGTCACATGTCCTATCGGGGACTGTAAGCTTGTGACTGTAAAATTTAAAGTTAATTAACACATTGCATCACCTAACTGCCCAACAAAGTACTCAGAGGGCCCCAAGTGGTAAACATGTTGATTTGTTTGACTTACTTGATTGAATTACACAAATAAAAACCTGTTCAATGCCACATGATTCCAGGTCACATTTCAAAAGCCATTTTAAGGGGTTTCATATTTTAAAAATAGATTTAACTTTGATTTTCCTTCTAATTAAACTTTTCTCAGATAAGACAAATCAGTCTTTAACCTTCTATCTCTCAGATGCTCGTTTTCCTGGAAGTAAACGCCCGTGCTGCGTTGACCTGACCAAAGGCAATGTGAGTGCTGACAAGGTGGGGGAAACTTATCGTGAGCAGGCTGCAAGATATCACTGTGTGAAGGCTATAATGTAAGTCAGCACATGTTGTCCTACATACAAACTAACAAACGCAATTACAATCACACATACATACAATCTCCAAAATGTTCTCTTTTTCATTAACAGTTTCAACACAAAAAATGGACAACTTTGTGCTGATCCAGACGCTCAATGGGTCAAGGATTGTAAGTTATACTAAAAGAAACACACAGAGAAATAAATGCAAAAAGTGTGAGAGAAAAAATAGTGAGTCTCCTGCTTTTCTTTCTTCTCCAGTCACTGCCAGAATGATGAAGGTGGCCAAGTGAAGCACAAAGCTTGCAGTATTTCTGCCTGTCTGCTACATCAATATAAAAATAAAGTTTTGCATTACTGACCAAATGTTTCCTCGCTGTTGTTTTAATGACCACCATACTCACATAAAATGTCACACACGTCTCCTAATACATTCCCACAATAGGATTTCCTCAGTGTTTTTAATTGAGCTCAAAGCATATAATCCAAAATTAAGTAAAGTGTGACCCATAGAGGTCAAAGCTGCAGTTACTGTAGTAGTTGGAGAATCCCACTTCAGCAACGAATAGCTCCTTACTCAGGGAGTGGAGATGTTTGCCCGTAATGTACAAAACAAAAACAAATACAGCATATGAGCACAAACACCTCATACCAAATGTCAGCACAGGGGTGGAGGGGTGATTTGAGCTTGCTTTGCAACCACAGGACCTGTGCATTTCACAGTCATTGAGTCGACAATTAACTCTTCTGTATGTCAAAATATTCTACAGTCAAATGTGAGGCCCACTGACTGACAGCTTAAGCCTGGCCCAAATTACATCATGCAATAGGGCAATGATCCAAAGCACCCATGTCCTCAAATTAAAGCCTACATAAAACAAATGGGACAGCCAATACAGCTGGGGGGGGTTAGCCCCCCCTCCAGAGCAGAGTGTTGAACTTATCTGATCATCTGCCAAAAGTACACATAAATAAAATAAACAGTGAGAGAGTCTTCTTTTGAGTTTCCAGCAGTAAAACGGCTTGATGTAAACAAGAAACCTTAAACGATTTAATTTAATGGTTTAAATTACAAGCAAAAGTTTAAGTTGTGGGCGTCTATAAATTTTTAAAAAAGCAACCAAAAGGCAACAAGTCATGCAACTGTGGATAAATGTGCATCAGGATCATCACTTTCATTTTCACTTGCAGCCTGATGTACAACAATTATTATGTGGTTCTGCGTAGTTTTGTTTAAGTTCAAGAGTCACAGAAAGTCAAAATGGAAAAACAAAAATGAATGTTTGATTTAGACTGACCATTGGTGACAATACACAAACTGTTGGTATCAGTCCGTACACCATATTTGAGTGTCTGTGAAGCTATATAAAAAGACATCACCAGTCTATATGTTCAGTCTATAATTTTAAACACTTTTTCCAGCATTTACACTCTTACGCACCAAGTACCAGATGTCCATGGATGCAGTGTTTTTTTAGGTTTTATGGTCAGTCGTGACATTTTAAAAGACATCCTTTTAAATCTAAATATAGCAGAGATTGAAGATTTTTACAATGTTCAAAAACAACATTGTATTTGAGTAAATTGGTTACAGAGTTAGGGGGAAAAAAGGCCTTTAATGTCAGGTAACAGCCAACATTTCAAACACAGCTTTCATTTTCAACCAGATTAAGAATCAATCAGATTTCCAGCCAGGGATAAATCTTACACTTCTCCATCTTCTGAGCTAATCGTTGTCCTCCAAATGACGACAATGCTGTGTTAGGTAAACGGTCCTGATAGTGACGTGGAGGAGAAACACATCGTGAGCAGGCTGCAAGACCACCCTGTGTGAAGGTCGTATGATATGTATAACTATGTTTTTTTTAATGACCAGTTTTAACAGAAAATGCTTTGAGCTGATCCAAATGCCCAATGATCAAGGATTTTAAGTTATACTAAAAGAAACACACACTGAAATAAAAGCTCCTCAGTTTCTGTCTTTCCTCTTCAGTCATTGTCCGACAAAGGAGTGAGGCCTGTCTGCTGCATCAGTTTTTCCAGTATTTCAATCACTTTAAAATGCTTGTTCAAACCAAAGTATTTTTTAGTCTAACTTAAAACTTTCTTTCACATTTGCAGATTGCTTTTTACTCATAGCTGTTGGAGTAACCCTGTATTAAATCTTGCGGTTGACTTGAGTTCTGGCTTTCTTCTCTTTTTTCTTCCTTATATGTCAATTTATTTATTTGTGTATTATTATTGAGCAAATATTTTCTTGTAGTGCCCACCAGACTCACAAAAAACAAACATATTCTAATACAAGAACAGGATTTCACTTTTTTTCCTTTGATTTTACCAGGATACAACAGCCCTCAACTTGTGTTGACTCTTTTTTTAGTAATAAAATAACATTCATTCAAATGATTTAACTCTCACTACACCAAATTACAACTACTGTTGTATTTAAACCAATAAAAGCAAAACAAAAATGTAACATTTCTAAATCAGTAGAAATGAGCAAGCAAAGTAAAACTGACAGTCTTGCAGTGAAACAGGAGCCTGCATCAAGGGCGTAGATTTGGTTTTGGCTTTGGTGGGGACTGTCACGGTTCTGGGTCCGTTGGACCCAGTATTTTGAGTTTATTATGCTTTGGTTTATTTTGCATCTGGGATTGTTTTATTGTTCTCTTGTTGTGGTTATGATGATGTCTATTATTAGAGTTTCATGTTTCTGTTTATTTATATTTAGGATTTGTGTTCTCATGTTTGTGTGAGTTCAGGTTCCATGTGTCATTCTGTCTGTCTCTCAGTGTCAAGTCTGCGTGCTTGTTTAGTAATTCATGTTTCCTGTTTTATTGTGAAAGTCTTTGTCTTATATTAGTGTGTGCAGCTTTGTTCCCCCTGTCTCGTTAGCCCTGATCTCTCCCAGCTGTGTCTCCCTCCTGTTGCCGATTCCCTCATTACTACCCTGTGTATATAAGCCCTGTGTTTTCCCGTGCTCGGTGTCGCGTCGTACCGTCAGACTATGCCTGTGTGTTTCTGTGTCAGTGTTTCAGTATTCAGTATTTCAGTACTCAGTATTTCAGTACCTTTGCTCAGTTTATGTTTTGTTTTCGTGCCAGCAATAAAGCTGAGGTTTTAAGTTACAATTCAGTGTCAGAGTCCTGCGTTTGGATCCTCCTCTCCGCCTGCCCGCACACAGAGCCCTGACAGGGACGGATGATTCAACTACCAAACCCTGCCCTGTTTCTTTTTTCTTTTTTTCCCTTTTTGTCTTTGCTTCTTCATAACAAAAGGAGAAATATACTTCCAATCCAATCCAACTTTATTTATAAAGCACTTTAAAGTACCCAGCACAGGAACAAAGTGCTGTACAGAAAATAAGTTAAAACAATAGAATAACAGAAAACAGCAAAAACATATAAATAAAACACATAATACATAAAATTAAAAGAGCCCTACATTAAAACAAAAACAAGAACAAAACAGCACAGAATCACCTAAAAACAACTGAAATAAAAATAAAAACCAGCATCTCACGTGGTGTCCAAGGCCAGGGTAATCTAATCTAATCTGTCTAATCTCTAAAGGAAGCTCGTTCCAAAATTTTGGAATGAGCCTACATGTTTTTAAACCGTTTAAAATTACAATTCATAGTTTTATATGTGAATTATATAATGTTAAATTACTATTAAACAAATGACTGACTAAGTATTTTAGGCTTCGGACATGATTCATATTAGGAGGATAGTTACTATTTAAAAACATTTGCACTCCGCTGGTTTACAGTGTAAACATTACAGGCCAGAAAGGACAATGTTTTCTTAAAAGGATTATTTTGCAACCTTTTTGTTTTCCCATGAGCATCTGTTTTTTTAAGAAAAAATTGCAAGAAGAAGGAAGTAAAGATATGTGATGCACCCATATTCCCATCATCCAGATGTTACAGCTGACATCAGCATTCAGCGTCTTGCTAAAGAACGGCTTCAGAAAGCTTCTTTATTTGGTTGCAATAACAAACTATAATTGATTTTTATTAACTTCTTAAGTAATTTTTCAACATTTGACAGGACTGACAGGGTTTTGGGGTGCTCAGAATAGTCTCAGAGTTAACTCTGGATTCAGGCCAAATTAGTAGCCACACATTTTCCCATTATTGCTGACCGTTTGAATTAGACTTAAAAATGTAGTTCTTACAGAGTGAATCCTGAGATGAGTCAAATATAGCACACGGCATCATCAGCAAACTCAGAAGATCTATACTTGTTGCTTACGTGTGAAATGTTTATGGAACATTTCTACTTATGAGCTCTGCCATTTCCTGTGCCAACAAAGCAAATAAGTGCATGCTGAGGATGAAGAGGAGGAAAAAACAGAACAGTCTACATCATGCTACACTCAGTATAACCTCAGATAGAAAATAACACCTACAGGAGCACCACAAAGCTCCCAGTTCATAGATTCTGTGCTAAGTCACATGTCACTAAGTCAGTACTGTTACACACTGTAACTTCAATGTAATTTCTATGCTTCCTAAATACTTCACGTTGCAATAATAGGTTTTATGATTGATCTCGGAATATCTTAGCTGGAATAAATTTCATGAACTGATTTATTGCAGTGGTGCATCCTGTTACAGCATCATGCATGAATGATGTGTGCTCTGAATCTGTGGCAAGGCGACCGAAAACGCCAACACTAAGTTTAAGAGATGTGGCCTAATATTTTTGCACATTTAGCATATATTTGTCATGATGGGCGTAGGTTTGTTTAGTTTCTCTGCCTCGTCCAAGTAGATTATCCTGCAGTATCTCTTCCAAAGATACTCATTATACCAGACTATTAGTAATTGTGATCAACATAAATTTTGGAGAAGTCCTCGTACAAATAAGGAAACTAAAGTAGTAGTAGAGAACAAGCTGTGACTTTTAACCGTTGTGGGGTTTTATCAGCTGCTCAGCTTGTCAAATAAAACAAAAAAAAATCCTGCTATGTTTATTGTTATAACCACAGGCTTTCAGCTGTTCTGGGATTCAGTCGACTTGCCAGCCTTCAGCCATCAGACTTTAGATGAGTTTAACTTTTACACTTAAAGATTTTGTGTCATCAGGTCTATAAATGTGAAGCAAAGCTAGAAACTGGCATAGCTTTTTATTTTATAGTTAATTAATGTAAAGATTCATCATCTAATTCTGACCAATTGTAACTGTGTATTGTCTATTTCAGACATATTGACTATATTTTTAGATCATCCTCTAAAGACTCCGTATCGTCTTCAAACAAACAAATTCCCTCGGGATAAATAAAATATTATCAATCAATCAATCAGTCAATAAAATGAGTAACATCTGAACTTTATTTGTAACACATAACTACTTCTGTGGATGCAGCATCTTGTTCCAGGTTTCCTCCTGATGGCTGAAGAGAATCTTGCCGTCTATCCTCATTGTAAAGATAAGCAAACCGAACATGGATGACTTACTTCAGCTGATCCACCTGCCTCCAACAGTAACACTGCCCTGAAATGTCAGCTTGTGCCCTGGTCCTCCCCTCTGCAATACTTCCCCTATGGATGTTCAAAGTAAGCTCAAACTCACCTGTCAATTCTCTCTCGCCATTATCAGCAGTCACTTTGGATTTGGATCTAAAAGTTGTCTCCTTTTCATGGAACTTCTTTTATCCTGGACCTGGAAGAACCCTTGACCCCAAGCAAGCTCATGCCATCCCCCTGTACCCAGCTCCACTTGTTTGTGAAACTAAGCTGTGTCCCTTTGGTTCTCCTGTTTGATCTACCTTAGTGATGTGGACATCCTCAACAAAACGAACAGTAAGTATGGAAAATTCAAGTCCATGTCAAGTTCTTGTCAACGGGAAGAGAAAAAGTGTCTCATCAGTTTGATACCTGCTACGTGAAGGTGTTAGAGAAGATTTGCATCAATAAGATTTCTTTTTCTGGTCTATTATGGTTACTTGTGAGTTTAGACTATTCAGACATCTATGAGGGCTGTGATAAGAGAAGGAGAAGGTTTTAGAGATGTTAAAAGTTTGCCTATACTTTCACATTTTAAAACACTCTAAACACAGTTACTCCTGCTACAGAACCTGCTGCCTTCTGGTGGTGTCTAATAATCTTAGGCCCCCTCCTCGATTCAGAGATGGTCTTTCCCTTTTCACGTAAATGGCCTCCTTGACTCCGCCCTCAAACCAGCGTTCCTCCCTGTCCAGGATGTGTACATCCTCATCATTGAAAGAGTGTCCACTGGCCTGTAGGTGTGAATAGACTGCAGAGTCCTGGCCTGACGAGGCAGCTCTTCTGTGTTGTGCCATCCGCTTTGCCAGAGGTTGTTTGGTTTCCCCGATGTATAAATCCTGGCAATCCTCCTGGCACTTAACAGCGTACACTATGTTACTCTGTTTGTGTTGGGGGACCCGATCCTTAGGGTGGACCACTTTTTGGCGCAGCATGTTTTGGGGTTTAAAAGCCACAGAGACCCGGTGTTTAGAAAAAATGCGTCTCACCTGCTCTATACTCCTGACACATATGGGATCACTACAGGTTTTCGCTTGGGCAGCGGTTGTCCTTCTCTCCTGGATCGGCCGGAGCTTTCTTTAGGTGCCTTTCCCGCTTTGACAAAAGTCCAGCTGGGATAGCCACATTTACTCAGGGTCTTCTTGATGTGCTGTTCATCTGCCTCCCTGGTCGCTGTGTCAGTGGGGATGGTGTTCGCTCTGTGTTGTAGCGTCCTGATGACACCCAGTTTGTGCTCCAGTGGATGATGAGAGTGAAACCTTAGATACTGATCCGTATGTGTAGGTTTACGGTACACATCAGCTTTTAGATGTCCCCTATTGCTGATGGAAATCTCACAGTCTAAGAAGGCTAACCTGCCACTTTTCATATCCTCCCTGCTGAATTTGATGTGTCTCCTTATCGTTCCTCATGTGGTGCATTTTCCATTGTTATACCTCTGTTAAGAGATTTTATTTAATTCAACCGTTTAATGTTTTGTCAAGTTACATGCTTTCCCCAAACAGGCTTGTGAATGTACAATGATGTTCACATATTTTATACTACATGTATCTTGTCACTTACACATGCACGTGAGCCCTTACTGACTTCTAAGAAAAACACGTAACCCTATTCTGCCGTTGGAAACAGGAACCAACTGGCTTCTGTTTCCCTTAAGATAGGCTGGACCAGTTCCTGTTGTGACAGTTGAACGTATATGTTTTATGCTTATCACCTTGTAAGGAGTTGTATGTTCTTCTTACATGTGTTTGTGACGCAAACATGCTTGAGTATAAATAAAGGCTGACAACTGCTGCAGGGTGTGAGTATCATCCGATCACTCACCCGTGCACGTAGCTCTGCGAACTAACTCTGACTGTCTTTGTATTCTTTCAATGTGTTTTAAAAATGTCTTGCCACTGACATTTAATTGGTCCTTCGAGCCGGATTTTTGATTGATATTATTATATCATCTAACTATTCACAGACGGAGCCACCGGATCCTGACGTCGTGACTACCTGCACTGCAACCACCGCTTCTAGCGAAGCGAGGAAAAGCCCAGAGTCGTAAATTCGCCTATTGGCCAGTGTCTTATACAGGTACACGACGACAGGACTCGGTGACGCCGGAAAAAAGAACACAGCGCAACATTGAAGGTGAATATAAAACAGCCAGAAATACTTCGCGATTGAATAATCGATTTTAGTTTGACACTACTCAGAATAGACGTGTCCTGTGTGGGCAAAAGGTCTGAATAAAAAACGTCCTGTGTGGACCGGGCCCTGTGTGGACCCGCACGTAAACGCTCGCCTGTGTAAGACGGGATAATTCGCCCTGTGTGGGCCCATTCCGCAACAAAAGTAAAGGTTGGTAGCTAGTGGTTTATTTCACTCTGGGAGTGAAAATAACGAGAGTGTCAAATAAAAATAGGATTTTTTTAAAGCGCGCTGAATGTTTGCTGAGGAGTAAGTGCTTCATTGAATAGGAACTCTAGGCTCCTGCACTACTCCTATTGTTTTCCTGTGAGTACTGCATGGTGAGGAAGAGAAAGATTGCGCATCAACGCATAAAATTAAGTCCGCCCTGAATTTAGTTCAGGGTAGAAGGCTGACTTAATAACCTTCTCTGACTCTAGTACCAGAACGTCTCACAGTGTGTGCTGGCAGTATTAATAAATCAATAAAATAGTACTAATAAATAAAATATAAAACATAAATATTGTATCGACTAAATAAAATTAGAAATGGGAAATAAATCCACAAAACCCGAATTAACACCCGACGAACAGTGGATGGAGAAAAAATGTCCAGGCGCCGGACAAATTAGTGCATGTAGATGAAAAAAAAAAAAAAAAAAAAAAAGATGACTCTTACATCACTAAAGGAAATAACTTTTCAGATAACGCAGCAAAAGAAGCTGCACAGCAAAAAACAAATGTTCTCACATTAACCTCGTGCTCCCTGATACCGATAGAAGTCCTCAAAGACGAACAAAAGGCGGCACCGCAAAATGAAAAATCCTCGTGGTTAAAAGATGGCGCAATTCTGAAAGATGATATCATGACATGTAATGGGAAACCTATTCTACCTAAATCCCTACATAAAACAGCAGCATTAGTGACACATGGGAATACCCACGTGTCAACAGCAGGGATGGTAGATATTCTTTCTAAACAATTCTACTCAAAAAATTTTGAAAACTCAGCTAAAGCATATATAAGAACATGCATGATATGCCAAAAACATAATGCACAGGGAAATTTAAGGCCAAAGAGAGGCCATTTCCCAACACCGCCACATCCTTTTCACACAATACACATGGAGTTTATCCAATTACATAAACACCAACAAGTAGAATATGCACTAGTAATCATAGACGTATTCTCAAAGTGGCCAGAAATCTACCCAGTGAAGAAAAATGATGCAATCTCGGTGGCAAAATGTTTGTGTAATCATTTTATCCCAACATATGGAATACCACATCTAATAAGATCTGACAATGGCACACACTTTGTAAATGAAGTAATATCAAAAGTCTCCGAAGCGCTAGGTTTCAGCATAAAACATCACTGCTCATACCACCCACAGAGTGCAGGGCTGGTAGAAAGAACCAATGGCACTATAAAACAAAGGCTAAGGAAATGTATGGAAGAAACTGGTCGCCCATGGCCCGAATGCGTAGGGCTGGTCAAAATGTGGATGAGACTAACACAAGGATCACATAAATTAACACCCTTCGAAATAGTACATGGGCGACCCTTTCCTCTACCCATTACAAGTGAACCGATAGACAAATCCATAAGAGAAACAACGCTGGCAGAATGGATGACAAAACTGTTGGAAAACAAGGAAATAGTTTTGAACAATCAACTGCCGAGTGATTCTTTTTCAGTCTCTTCCAGGTTGACACCAGGGGATTGGATCCTGATAAAAGTGCTCCAGAGGAAAAACTGGAGCTCCCCGAGGTGGGAAGGACCCTACCAAGTCCTCCTGGCCACACCAACAGCCTGCAAAATTGCTGAACGCCCCTCCTGGATCCACCAAAGCCACACGAAGAAGGTCGAACTACTCCAGGATTCATCGACGTCAGCCTAAAGTGAGCAACAGCCTAGATTCCAGTCCTCCCTAACCTCCGGTGTTCGCTCGGTGGGGAGTAGGGTGATCAGTGGCAACACTTGGGATCCCACTCCTCTGGCTGAGGTCTACTCACCAGGGGCCCTGGGAGTGACAAGGGGTCGAGAAGAAACTCACTCACAAAACAAAGAAGATCTAAAGACACCAAAAGTGCTGCAATGACACCTGTCATCACAGTACTATGTACACTCTTGTGGTTGGTGGCCATCAAGAGCCAGGTGAATGGATTCAACCCCTGTAACGAAACGGCCGCAACACAGGTCAAAACCACAGCAGACCTGTACCTGTGCTACAACCAAACTAGCTTCTCGTCAACAGTATGGATTCCCCTGAACTCATTCCATATCGGAGGATACTTAGGGAGCCAGTGGCCTGGATATGACTGGTACCTGTCAAGCTCAGATGCCACCAACCCAGGCTGGGACACAGTCTTCACCTATACTGGAAACGACTGGACACCAACGCCAACACAAGGATCTGCTAGAAATTTGTCTAAACAGCTGAATCTGACTAAGACAAACACACATCTGGTGTCATCAATTCTAGTGTCCATGGCTGTATTTGTAGCAATACTCACTCTATGTGGATGTTGTTGTATTCCCTGCATTAGAGCATTAATCAACAGACTCATAGCCACTGCCATCACACCACATGTTACGTTTCACCAAGAGACGATGATGTTGCTTACACATCAGGACCGAAACACAGACTTTGAAGAAGAAGACAATTTTTAATTATTGTCAACAAAGTGAAAACAAACCTAAATGTTGATCATATTAATTTTGCTAAATGATACTCTGGTTGAAAATGTATACACAAGTGACTGGAAGTTGAAGTAGGTAGAAAATATTTGAACAACAGCAGGGAATGTTAAGAGATTTTATTTAATTCAACCGTTTAATGTTTTGTCAAGTTACATGCTTTCCCCAAACAGGCTTGTGAATGTACAATGATGTTCACATATTTTATACTACATGTATCTTGTCACTTACACATGCACGTGAGCCCTTACTGACTTCTAAGAAAAACACGTAACCCTATTCTGCCGTTGGAAACAGGAACCAACTGGCTTCTGTTTCCCTTAAGATAGGCTGGACCAGTTCCTGTTGTGACAGTTGAACGTATATGTTTTATGCTTATCACCTTGTAAGGAGTTGTATGTTCTTCTTACATGTGTTTGTGACGCAAACATGCTTGAGTATAAATAAAGGCTGACAACTGCTGCAGGGTGTGAGTATCATCCGATCACTCACCCGTGCACGTAGCTCTGCGAACTAACTCTGACTGTCTTTGTATTCTTTCAATGTGTTTTAAAAATGTCTTGCCACTGACAACCTCTCTGACCTGTCTTCCCCATGTGATGTTTTTGTGTAATGTATGTATGGTTGGAGGGTAAGATGGCGCCCCCCTTGCGTGCAATAGGTCGGCAGCCGTAACATGAAATTTCCCCTTGTGGGACTAATAAAGATATATCAATCAATCAATCAATCAACTAGGGAAGCAGATGCCATTTCGGTTGCCAAAGCAATATGTAAGAATATCATCCCGGAACACAGGATTCCGGAGACTATTTATAGTTATGATGGTCCACACCTTGTAAATGAAGTGATTTGATTAATGGCACAGCATCTAGGGATAACACTAAAACAATATTGTTCATATCACCCACAAAGTGCAGGGTTGGTAGAGAGAACTAACGGCACAGTAAAGCTAAGACTTAGGAAGTCAATGGAAGAGACAGGCAGGACATGGTTAGACTGTATAGAACTAGTTAAGATGTACATGAGGATTACTCCAACAGAGAACGGTCTGACTCTTTGAGATTATATATGGTAGAGTATTTAGAGTTTTGGTTTTCTGTAGTGATGGTAGAAAAGCAGAAGAGAGAGAACATTAGCAGATTGGATGCTCAAAATGTTTAAAAGTAAAGAAGTCATGAGAACAAATGATCTGCCAGATGATTCTGTTTCTCCGCAGGAGCAGAGTCTGAAGTCTGGAGATTGGATGTTGATAAGGCCATGGAGAGGAAGTGCTCCGTTCTTACTGCAGGTTTTCATAGAAAGTATAGAGAATAACACCCTCCCTCCTACTCTTACTCAGGGTCTCATAACACTTATTCCAAAGCCAAACAAAGACTTACTTCTTATTGATAATTGGAGACCCATCTGTCTGCTCAATAATGACTATGAGATTATGGCTTTAGTACTTGATAACAGAATTAAAGAGTTCTTGGACACAATTATCGATGAGACACAATCAGGCTTTATGAGAAATAGACACATTTCTAATAACATTAGACTGGTTTTAGATCTACTTGATTACTCTGATTTGGTATCTGACAATAGCTTCATCCTCTTCCTGGATTTTTAAAAGGCTTTTATAATAATGCATTGGATTTATTTTATTTTCCACACTTTTAAAAAATTGTGCTTTGGATAATTTTTCTGTAAAGCTTCAAGACGAGCTGTTTTACAAGGAATCACCATAGCTGATAAGGAGCTCATCATCAGCCAGCTAGCTGATGACACCACTCTTCTTGAAGAATGCAAATCAAATCCGTCTAGCCCTTAGTGTTATTAGTGATTTCTCTGAGGCATCTGGTTTATGTCTAAATCTAAAGAATGTGAATTTCTAGCAATTAAAGGCTGCACTGCAAATGCTATCTGCACTGTAAAAAAAAAACTGTCAAATTTACGGTAAAATACCGGCAGCTGTGGTTGCCAGGAATGTACCGTGAAAAAAATGTGGAATCTGTAAAAGACAATACGGTATACTGGTTTTGTAACCGTAAATTTTAAGGTAGACAACGTATTATTTTACCAATATCATGATAGAAAAAACAAATATCTTTGTCAATTATACAGCAATTTAATGTAAAAAATGCAACTTTCCATAGCTTTTTACGGATATTTGCAGTAAAAAAAAGTTATAATATAATAATATTTACAGTAATTTGTTGTTAATTTAACAGTAATAGGATAGACCCTATTATTGTAAATAACTGTAAAAATAACAGAAATATGTTAAACCTTATTAACCCTTTAAGACCTACCATAGAACCAAGTCCGCCAGAGCTTATATTATATTTTTACATGCTGTAGTGCCAATTTTGGGAGCATTTCAAGTTGATATACATCAATACAACCATTATAGCCCAAATTTTAATAATATGTATGCATTAAGTGCATAGTAATTACATAAATTGCAAAAAAGTGCAATAAACTACAAAAAATTGAAAATCGTTTTTGTTTTTTTAACAAATATTTCTAGTTAGAGAAATTTAAGAGGCTTATCCCTCAAAACTGTAAATACAAAAAAGTTGCACAAACTAGTTTCCCACCACAGGAAATTTATTTGAAGTGTCTTCATAGTTTTACTTTTGAAATACACCAATTTTTATATACTGCAGGAAAAACGAAAATAAATATTATAGTGCAAATTTGCAAAAAAGCAGCATATGCATCAAAATAAACTATTTCCAACAGTGCAATTAGAGTTCTAAGCATCCCAGAAACGACACAGAAAGTCATAAAGTCAAAGATAACTTTTAAAAACACCAGTATAGGCTCTGAGGCCCTGGCAGTAAAAAAAACTACATTTCCGCGAAAATGACGTCACTTCCGGTTTCGGGCAGGTAATGGCGGATATGCGAAAGTTCGCGCTGACGTCTATTCCAACGTAGGAAGTGTCACGGACCCGGTTCCGGGGACTCGGGGTCCGTGAACAGTGTGGACCTTTAGTATTATTATTATTATTATTATTATTATTATTATTATTATTATTGTGTCTTGTCTGCACTGCCTCTGATCTATCCTCATCTGTATGTAGGCAGGTTTGTGTGTGTTTGTGTGTTGCTGTTTCTGTGGCCAAGTTACAGGCATCTTCAGGCCTGAGGGGCGTGGCCTAGCTCGAGGATTGGCCACACCCGAAGCCCTTGCCACACACCTGCTCCTCATCAGGGCTCGTCGGTGGAACTATTTAGAGGAGTGATGGAGCTTCCACCGACGCGGGATTATTGCGTTTGACTACACGAGGAATGTGGAACGAGAGAGAGCAGTGAGCACGAGGAGTGCTCGAGACACTGGAGCAGAGAGCACTACACGGGGACTTTTTGGGAAAGAAGACACTACACGGGAGTCAGGGACACTAGGGGATTTATTGTTGTTTACTTCACCACCTTTGTAAATAAACACTGTCGCATTGAAGAGTCCAGCGTTTGGGTCCTATTTCCCCATCTCCCCACGGTCTGCCAGCGCAGTCCGTGACAGAATAATCCCGCCATCATGGGCCCAGCGGACTCAAGGACCGTTTCACAGGAGGGGTTGCTCGCCCAGCTCTGGAATTACTGTCGGAGCATTATCCAGGCGGCAGATCCACATCAGAGACACATACAGGTCGTATTTTTTGATGCTTTCCTGTCTTCAACCTCCTTTTCTGGGAGCTTTTTGGACATTAAGAAATTAATTTCTATCATAACCATGCTGAGGGCAAGTTCCAGCTTTGAGCTTTTCGGTTTGGGCTGTCCGGGCGAGGAGGATGTGGCGACCTCCCTGGGAGCCCTTGCTGCCTGTTTCTTTTCTCATAGGCAGATAGCTTCCCCACCGTCGTTTGCGACTCACCTATTGGACCCTCCATTGCGGGGGAAACGGCTCACACGCCCTCTGCACCTCACCACATCTCCACTCACCTCCGCGGCATCTGCTGAGTCGGCAGACAAAGGACCAGTTGCTCCAAACCACACAGCTGCTCTCCTGCCCGGCCGACTGGTGGAATCTCAGCCTTTCGCGCCGGCCCCGGCATCGTCAAAGAAGCGACGCTCGCGCCGCCGGCGCTCTTCTCCGCAGCCGGATTTCTGGACTTCTCAACAGTCGGCTGTGGTGGGTCATTTGGACAATTTTTCTTTACACACCCCATCTGTCAATTCTGTCTCGGACTGTGTGAATGCTAATGCTGCTGTCCAGCACGAAACTCAGTCTGCTGCCCAGCACGAAACTCAGTCTGCTGCCCAGCACGAAACTCAGTCTGCTGCCCAGCACGAAACTCAGTCTGCTGCCCAGCACGAAACTCAGTCTGCTGCCCAGCACGAAACTCAGTCTGCTGCCCAGCACGAAACTCAGTCTGCTGCCCAGCACGAAACACCGTCTTTAGTCCAGTCAGCCTTTCATCCTCGTCCTCAGTCGAAGGCCGATATGTCTGCTGGACCTACTCTGCCACTATTTCACCAGTCTGTTGTTCCTGCATCGCTGTCCAGTCTACCACGAGTAGCTGCCACACCATCATCGCCTCCGCCCTCTGCAGCTACTTCTCCACCAGCGTTCCATCTGATTGCAGCGACCGCGGCACTCTCGGCTTCACCTTCCACATCACCCGCTCGGCCATCGTCTTCACCACCTGCAGCTACCGCATCGCCATCTTCACCTCCGGTTCATCCATCTATAGCCGCTCCGCAGCCGGAGAGGCTCGCGCTGCCCGAGCAGGAGCTCAGCGAAGCCGGAGGAGCAGTTTAGCGAACCGCAGCAGGAGCTCGGCGAGCCGGGGGAGCTCAGCGAGCGGGAGGAGCCCGCCTCGCCAGACTGTGGAGCTCAGCGAGCCGGCGGAGCTCAGCGAGCGGGAGGAGCCCGCGTCGCAGCCGGAGGAGCAGCTCAGCGAGCGGGAGGAGCCCGCCTCGCCAGCTGTGGAGCTCGGCGAGCCGGCGGAGCTCAGCGAGCGGGAGGAGCCCGCGTCGCAGCCGGAGGAGCAGCTCAGCGAGCGGGAGGAGCCCGCCTCGCCAGCTGTGGAGCTCAGCAAGCCGGAGGAGCAGTTTAGCGAACCGCAGCAGGAGCTCGGCGAGCCAGGGGAGCTCAGCGAGCCGGAGGAGCCCGCCTCGCCGACTGTGGAGCTTTGTGAGCCGGAGCCGGGATTCGGCGAGCGGGAGGAGCGGCTACCGTCTAGAGAGGGGCTCAGCGGGCCGGAGAAGCGCGCACCGCCTGAGCTGGAGCTGCAGGGGCCGGAGCTGCAGCAGGAGCAGGAGCTCGGAGAGCGAGAGGAGTGCCCGCCATCGAGAGAGGGGCTCGGCAGGCCGGAGGAGCGCGCACAGCCATCGAAGGTCGGCGGGCGGGAGGAATCCGATCAGTCTACGCGGGGGATCAGTGTGCAGGGTCCACGTCCAGCGCGCCCTCCACGCCGTCCACGTCCGGCGCGCCCTCCACACCATCCACGTCCAGCGTGTCCACGTCAGCGACCAGCGCGTCATCGGCCATGTGCCACACCTCGCTGTTGCTCACTGGAGCAGCGCCGCCGCCACTGGACCCGGGGCAAGCCGCCGGGGAAGCAGCAGTGCCGCCGCCGCCGCCGCCACTGGACCTGGAGAAGGCCACCGGAACCTTTTCGCCGCTGCTACCGGACCTGTGGCAGGCCGCCTGAGCTGAAGCTTCGCCGCCACTGGATCAGTGGCAGGCCCCCTGAACTGTTTTGTCGTTGCTACCGGACACATGGCCGTCCGCCGGAGGTCCAGCGTTCCCTCCGATGGACTAGAGGTAGGCCTCCGGAACTGTTTTCTGCCTCTGCCTGCCTACAGTAGATCTCACCTGTTTTGCCGCCCACCGGGTCGGTTGCCAGAACTATGTCCGCTGCCATTAGGGCTGGGGTTGGACTATTGAACTGAGGTGTTCCTTTTTGTTGTTTAGTGGAGTTGTTGGAGTGGTTTTGGGGCCCTCCGTCCTGGACCCCCCGCCGCCCGCCCTGGGTTGGTTGTACTGTGGTTTTTGGTTTTTGTTTTCGGGTCGTCGGGAGTCGACCCTTAGAGGGGGGGTACTGTCACGGACCCGGTTCCGGGGACTCGGGGTCCGTGAACAGTGTGGACCTTTAGTATTATTATTATTATTATTATTATTATTATTATTATTATTATTATTGTGTCTTGTCTGCACTGCCTCT
This sequence comes from Pelmatolapia mariae, assembly GCF_036321145.2. Lineage (NCBI taxonomy): Eukaryota > Metazoa > Chordata > Actinopteri > Cichliformes > Cichlidae > Pelmatolapia > Pelmatolapia mariae. The sequence continues at coordinate 8,212,217 of NC_086235.1, read as the reverse complement.
GATCTATCCTCATCTGTATGTAGGCAGGTTTGTGTGTGTTTGTGTGTTGCTGTTTCTGTGGCCAAGTTACAGGCATCTTCAGGCCTGAGGGGCGTGGCCTAGCTCGAGGATTGGCCACACCCGAAGCCCTTGCCACACACCTGCTCCTCATCAGGGCTCGTCGGTGGAACTATTTAGAGGAGTGATGGAGCTTCCACCGACGCGGGATTATTGCGTTTGACTACACGAGGAATGTGGAACGAGAGAGAGCAGTGAGCACGAGGAGTGCTCGAGACACTGGAGCAGAGAGCACTACACGGGGACTTTTTGGGAAAGAAGACACTACACGGGAGTCAGGGACACTAGGGGATTTATTGTTGTTTACTTCACCACCTTTGTAAATAAACACTGTCGCATTGAAGAGTCCAGCGTTTGGGTCCTATTTCCCCATCTCCCCACGGTCTGCCAGCGCAGTCCGTGACAGGAAGTGTTATGAACAGCTGATCGGATCGGCAAAACGTGTTTCTGGAATATTATGTTTTTGTTGCTGCAAGCGCTTTTTATGCAGTTTTTGCAAAGCTATATGTGGAAGGAAAATGTGACCTAGGACAAGCTGATGGCATAAGATGTAAGTACAACTTCTCCAGTTTCATATGTAAAAAAAATTATTGCTCTAGCTTACGTGGTTGCAGAGCTACCGAGATTTAAAAATAGTTACGCAAATCGGAGCGGGGGCGCTACGCTCGGCTCTAAAGGGTTAAAACCTTTGACAGTAAAAAACACAGTGAAATTGTATAACAAATTACAGCATTTTATTTGACCAGATACATTTTATGGTAAATTCCTGGCAACCACAGCTGCTGGTATTTTACCGCTAAAAATACAGTACAATATGAGGAACATAAATGGTTTACCGTACATTTTACATTTGCAACCGCTAAATATAGAAAAACCTAAAGATGCTCATATATAACCAAGGTAGTGAATATTACTGATAAACAATGAGAAAATTTGACATACCATTTGAAAACAGACTAAACATATCATTTTCTCTATTCCTACAAAACAGCATAGATCTTGAGAATACAGCATGTGTCCATATATATGGCTGGTAATCCATGGAGGAATGAATAAACATGAAACAAAATATTACCTGCCCCTGACCTATCAACAGTAATGAGTCACTGGGTCCTGCCTTGGTGAAGGAAAGGACTCAGTGGAGTTTCTAATGCGCATGGTGTCGAAGATACAAGCTCTACAGGAATACTTCAATGTCCATCAGGAGTTCACTTTGGACTGGCAGGATCCCCTCTGCAGCAAAAAATGGACAAAGTTTGATCAGTGCTTGAGCAAAATGCACAGAAATGAACAAAACGTGCTGCCAAAAACAGATCTAATGATAAATGATTTCTTAAGTGTAAAATATACAGTTCTTAAAGGATAGCTATTGTCAAAATGCAACCTGGGCTGTTTTTTTTTTTTTACTGTAAACGAGACAAACATATATCTAAAAGCATAATTACGACAAACGAGCCGTTTTTGAGATTGACCTTGATTTTGTTTTGTGGTCAATAGCCAGTGAATGGGAATACTAGGGGGCCGGGTCATAAATTTGAGCGCATCAAAATCGATACAGTAAAAAAAAAAACAGCCCAGGTTGCGTTTTGGCAATAGTTATCCTTTAAATCTACTTATGTAAAAGTGATACATAGACAACCCAGCCCTAATCACAATCATAATTTGTTGGAAAACGTATTTAAGTTTCCTATTGATTTATCATAGATAGGGCTGTGCGATATGACCAAAATCTCATATCCCGATATAAGAATTCTATCGTCCCGATAACGATATAAATCACAAAAATGTAACATTTTCTGTAAATTCTGTGAATCTCGGGCAGCTCGTCATGCGGGAAGTGTTTCCAGCTGCGCGTCATGTACTTGGAGTCGAGTGTTTTAACCGATGCATGAAACTATACATTTTTAGATATAAGTTGTAACGGCCGCCGTTTTCTTTGTATTTATTACACGGCGTGCTGCGGGGAAAAGCCTGTTCTAACCTTTTAGTCTAAGGTTTATTTTTTAAACACCTGGCGGCTCTTTTTTTACTTCTCATCCGTGAATAATCTGCTCTTTCACGTGATTCAGTTTATTTTGAAAAGTCTCAACAGGATCTTGAGCTTTATTGTGAAAGGTTTATGTGGAACATAAACAAGCGGACACCCGATGGTGTTAACGTCGTTGTTGCTAACCACAACGCATAAAAACAGGGGCTTGTCCGTCTGTAGTGTGGTTATATTAAATATAAGAGAAAGAGAGAACTTTAAGAAATTAATATAGCCACTACAGTGACCGTCAAAACGATGAAAAAATATTGCCGTAAACAGTTTATTTTGCGACACCACGAAACAAACGATAGCGTAAATCATCCGATATATATCGTTATATCGAACAGCCCTAATCATAGAACTTGAAGTTAATGGCTGAATGCATGGTGATGAGACCTATCATTCAATCTACATTTTATAGCGTATGAAACTGCTCACCTGGACATGAACCTGAGCTCGGCTGATTAAGATTAGCGTCTCCTGTCCATCTTTCTTTAGCAAAACTTGAATAATACCACTGCTTACCTCTTATTGAATCTTTGGGTGCAGACTTAATTGAAGAGCCTCGTATAAACAGGCAGGGTGTGATGTTTAGGGAAACCAAAGAATACAGGCGCCATCATTTCTGCCAGAAGACTCATGGGGTGCAACGAAGCTTTCATTGTGGACTGGCTAGATACCTTCTGCATTCAGAAAGAAAACAAGAAGGGCATACACCATAAACAATAATAACTGACAAAAATAATGAGACAAGAAATTAAAGTAACAAAATAAGTGCAAATCAAGTTTCCCTGTGTTGCAGTGTAGCTGAATGTTTTTCAACAATTTGATTTACGGTAAAACACATACCAAATATTTCCAGCCAAGGTTTGTTTCAATCTTCAGCATGTTTTTCCTGCCATTGTCTTTAAACTGTTTCATCTGTCCCTCTCATTTGATGCTGTTTACAAAAACAAAACAGCAATATTGTAAAGGGAAAAAGGAAAATGAATTTAATGGAAAAAAAAAAAGAAAAAAAGATTATGACCTGAAATCTCACCATTTCCTGAGAGTCACAGTGTTGGGTCTGTTCCCACAAACCCCGCTAGTTCTAGAGACTTATTCATCATGAAAGAAAACAAGGCAACAGCGTTCGATCGATTACTTGCGCAAGGGAGGCCTCATCTGTGTCCAGCACGAAAATGACCCCCATGATGGCCTCCTCTCGCTGGCTTTTATTGAGAGACAGTTCACACAAAACACAGCAAAGCAACGCCCCCCGCATTGTATGTATATGTGTGAACTTCTATATGTAAGTAGGAGTGTGTGTGTGTGTGTGTGTGTGTGTGTGTGTGTGTGTTGCTGATCAAAGGGTCATAAACTCAGGAAGCTTAGATCAAAAGAAGTAGATCCTCCAGATAGGATGTATCTGCAATAAAACCTTACAGCCCCCTACCCAGAACCCCGAGAATCTGGGGGGAAGGACAGTGGAATCCCTTTCATCAAAGTTGGCAAGCATAAAAATGACAAACATTTAACAATCCACTCTAACACACAGGTCCTTTGAGTATCCTTATGGTTTCTGCTCAAATTCAGTGTCTGAAAAGGGCAGGAACAAAACAAACCTTTTTAATCATAATAAAGACAAAATAAGATTTAGAGACAGACAACAAAGAAATGTGTAAAATATTTACACCGAAAGAAACAACGTGGCTCATTCCGATGCAATTTACAATGAAGCATGTAGCCCCTTGATGACTGAACTACCTTACCACAGAAATTACAGGTTAACATAACTCCATGTACTTTGGTAATTCCTCCCTAGCGAATTAAGCACGCCAAACACAGAAACTAATCCAGAGCAATGCTTCCCTCGCGACAGTAATGCTAACTCAACTCACAAATGCTAACTAAATTCACAACCTCACTCATAAAAAACGAACTGCTAAAATTATCTATAAACGCTGGGCTGGTGGATTTTTATAACAGAGATAACTTGAAGTTGCATGTACTCACCTCACCTCGAACTAACTGTAAGCTGCCAGGATGTCTACAAATTCCGAAGATGCTGTGGTCCAAGCAGCAATAAATGGCGCTAATATACGAGTTCAAAACTGTGTCCGTTAGCCAACTTGAGTCTCCTGCATGAAAAAAAGAGCGGTTGGCACACAGCTCAGCAGCGCGCCGCGCTATTGGTCATTTTCAGGTGACGTCATCCCGCAATGTAATGTCGCTCTTTGTTTCTTTAGGAGGAGGCTCGAATTTGATCAGAAGTCACGTCTGCAGACCGCTGCAGCCACGTCTTGCCTTGCTTCCCCTTTTTTTGGTGAAAGGTTTCGCTCATACTGCACAATGTTGCTACCAGAATTTTTTTTTCTGTACACAGTTTACCAGCAGTTTAGCTACCAATCAACAGCGATCACACAAACTCAAAATTTAAGGCGGACCCACTTAAGGTGGTCTGATAATATGGCGTGAAACACAACATAAAGTTGTTTTAAAATAATAATTAAAAAAGATTATTGAAATCAATTTTATTCACAACCATGAACGTTATTTTTAACATCTTTTTTTTATCAGAAGGTTAACAATGATATACTGCAGGCCTAACTTTTAATGTGTATATCAGTATCTGAATTTTAAAATAAAAAAAAATACTATCAATTTTATTGTCTTTCACTGCTGATATTTGCTTTTTTTTTTTTTTTTGAAATGGTATTTACTGGTTGTATTATTACGGTGGACCCTATTTTTTAACATCTTGCTTCTGTCAAAATGAATGTTTTTGTTTGCTTAAAAATCTACAGCTTTATACTGTGAATTCCAATGTGCACAACCCCAAAAGATGTAGTTTTACTCAAATAATACCGTAAAATCTAAGTTTTTCAGACATTTTCAACATTACAATATTTAATTGTAAAATGTATGCATATTTTTTTGTTTTCACAGACAATATTTGTAATTTCAACATTTTATTACAGTAAAAAACAAAGTTTTATCCAGTCTCACAATTAACGGTTATTCAATCTATTTAATACAGTAAAAGGAAGTTTTTGGTTTTACGCTCCATTACCGTTGGAATTTGACGGTGTTTTGCTGTATATTTTACTGACTTTTGTTACAGTGGTAACATTTCTGTTAAACAAGAAGTCACATACCCAGGACTGTTAATATCCAAAGACCAAAAGTCAAGATGCTCGTCAAACTTTAATAAAAAAAAAAAAAAGGTACGTTCTAAATGAAGCTTCAGATGTCACTAATCACGTGACTCTGGCCAAACGAATCAAGCCTCGACACAGTGCTTCTGAAGCAGTTAATCTTTCTGACACACGCACCGGAGCGTCAGCTTCAAGCGGACCATCACTACCTCTCACATCTAAAGGTAAGTGCCAAGGTAACTTTGAACTGAGTTCAGTCAATCTCGAGTTTTTCGAAGTTTTCTGAATGAAGTTTTCTGTTGCTCTCTGTGAGAGAAGACCGTTAAAGGCGAGGCTCTCCAGAGTGCAGCAAAACAGGAAACCACAGCTGTGTGTGTGAGTGTGCAAACGAATAGATTAGAAGTGCAAGTGAGCCACGAGTATAGAAAGATCAAGTTTCGTGAGTTGTTTTTCTCACCACTGATCACGCGCTCAACACTCTACACATACTTGCATCACACGCGCGCTCTCAAGCATCAGTATTGTACAATTCTGCGCGTCACGTGATTTGAGGGTGTTACCGTATAACGGAAATCTCCATTGTTCTGTAGAAGTGGTTCTCAAACGAGTTTCCCCCTTACGAGCGACATAATAGCGCAGTAGTATAGGCCTATTTAACACCACATACACATACTTGCCAACATTCAAAAGGGCTCTCTCTAACTATCTATACACACACACACACACACACACATATACATATATATATATACTGCTAAATTTTGTATCGGTGCTCAAACCTTTTGTGTTTGTTTCCAACAAGTTGCCCACCTCAGGAAGCAAAAATGTGTTCTTTTACTTGTCAGATGAACATATGAGACACTTTGACTCTTCAGTGCAGTGTGGAGCCTAACAAAGATCTGTTTTGTGTCCCAGCTGATCAGCAGGAGGAGAAGAGTCTGACGGAGCAGCAGAGGAACATTTTCAGCTATTTGGACTCAGCTCAGCCACTACAGAGAAAACAATGAGCTCAACACAGAAGGTGACAGACAGAGCAGGGCGATATGACCAAAAATATTTATCACGATATACATTTGAAAATTTGTGATAATGATATATCTGACGATATAATTGACGCAAGACAAAATACTTTACAACTCCACAACTTTATTAGTGCAAAAAATCCCATCAATGTATTTTCACTTAAACAAACAGCTTTTTTTATGTGTATTGAAGTTATATAAAAATTTCACAGTGCAAATGCAAATTCCTTGCTGACAGTTTAACCAAAAGGCATTTCCAGTGGAAATTGGCCGACATTTGCTCCGAGGAATTTGCATTTGCACTGTTAATATTTTTGGTCATTTCGCCCTGCTCTACTTTCATGTGTTACTGTTTAGGCTTAAATTGGTTTGATGTTTGGTGTAGAGATGGCACGATACCACTTTTTTATGTCCGATACGGATATTATAAATTTTGATATTTGCCGATACCGATATGAATCCGATATAGTGTTTTTTAATCAATAAAACTTTTAATATATTGCTGCATTTTGTATAAGTTCATACTCAAGTTTAAATAAACAACAACACTAAAGCTATTCTTTTATACCTGTATGTAAAAAAATACACTGCACCCAAAATATTTCATAGTTCAGCAATACTGATCAATCTATTAACTTAAACCTACTCAATCCTTCCTATTCTGGTATTTTAAAGAGTACTTAGCAGAAACATTAAGCAACTAACTAATAGGGTTGCAAACTCCCAGCAAAAAAAAAAAAAGGGAACCACCCCCACCCTCCACCTCATGATGCTTAATCGACGTAATCAACTTTAATTTGATGCAGTGTGAAAAGAAAATGCACAGAAATAAATTATTTTTAAAGAATAATTACATAGATTCAACATCTTTCTTCAACAGAATTGCAGACTGCACAGATGGTACCTTCCCAAAGGAAAAAGTACTATAGCTTACTAGGGTATATTAGACTTAACAGTTACTATATACAGTAATGGACTTCTATATATTTTACATCAGATTAAAACTTTGGGTGTAAGATTCAGATAATTATTTATTAAAAGCTAGACATTTTAAATGAGAATAAGAAAGAAAAGTATGTCTTTGTGCCCCCTTTTCCCTGTTCATGCCCTATCGGCCCCCCTGGCTAAACTTTGCTAGATCCGCCCCTGCACAGTTACCAGCCGTCAGCTACATAGAAAAGGATCCTGGTCTAGAAATTAATATTAAATAAATTCTAACATCAGCTTATCAAGCTTAAACGTGCTGCTGTTGTTCAGCCGCTGGTTTCCTCTTTCTGCTGCGAAGTGGGCCAAAAACAAACAAGAGAGACGGACTCGCGACAGAAAAGCCGATCAGCTGATCATTGAGCAGTTTCACGATTGAAGTAGCAGCAAGAAGAGGTACTCGCTCTGTTGTTAAGCTTAACGTGGGAATGCTTTACAAACATTCAGAGACGAACTTACACACTTGCTTTACTTCTCTCTGGGATAACTTCATCAGAGATGAAATGCTGGTTTGAGTTTACAAATACAAACAGCCGCTCTATCACGTGAGCACACTGCTCCGACACCCTACGGTTATGAGCCGAGTTACGTCGTGTCACAAGTTTTGTGAGGTGCTTTTTTGATATTTAATGGATCGGATTACATTTTTTATTTCTCTCCGATATCCGATCCAATAATTTACGTCAGTATCGGACCGATACCGATACGTAATATCAGATCGAGCCATCTCTAGTTTGGTGCCTCTTTCTTAATGTAAAAAACCCCCTCAGGTTACAATCAGACATTTTTCTTAACTGGACCTGTTGGGTCTAAACTCAGACCCCGCTGTCTCCAGGACTTATTCCCATGAAAGAAAAACAAGGCAACAGCGATCAATCGATTTACTTGCAAGGGAGGCCTCGTTGGTATCTCAGAAACGCACTTCGAATCTCATTAGCCCCCCCCCCCCCAGAACCTCGAGAGGCTGGGGAGGGGGACAAATAAATTCCTTTCACCACAGAGTTAAAACAATGTAGAGATGGTAGCATAAAAATGACAACATTTAACAATTCACTTTAACAGAACCAAGCTGGTCATTTTACCAGCTCAGCTCTAATTCATATGACGGATAACATATGGTATAAACATCTAGATGATGGGAAAGTGGTATTCGTGGACTTTAGTGCTGCATTTGATTTGATACATTTTGATCTTTTGATTGATAAACTAAAATCTTATTGATTTTCACCAGCTGCTCTGTGCTCGATGAAAAGTTATTTGTCTGGAAGACGGCAAAAGGTTTATTATAATGTTTATTTCTCCGAGAGCTGCGACATGAACTGTGGTCTACCCCAAGGCAGCTGCCTCACTTCTCTATTCAGTTTTCACAAACGATCTGCAATATGTCTTGGCTTAATCTTGGGTATGCCAATGATTCCACCATGTTTTATTCAGCCAGTGACAACTCTGAATTGATCAGCATGTCACAACAAAATTTGCTGAATGTTTTTGACTGGATAAGTAAAAACAACATGATTTTAAATGTATCTAAATCCAAATCTATGTTAATTAGAAGCAGATTAGTCAACAACCCACAACTGAGTCTTTCCATCGCCAGTGTTAGAACACGTCACCCAGATTAAACTACTCGGCCTTAACATAAATCACGACCTTTCATGGTCTCAGCACATCGACTCTGTTTTTAAGAAAACGGGACAAGGCATAGCTATGGCTATGAAATGCTCTTTCTGTATCACTTCTTCAATTATGAAAGATGTCATTAATGCACTAGTAATGTCTCATCTGGAGTATTGTTCAATCATTTGGTCAGCAGCTAATAAGACAGATCTTAACAGACTTCAGTTAGTCCAGAATAAGGCATCCAGATTAGATGTTCATACTATACTAATTAAAAATGGACCGATCCTCGCCTCACAAAACGCGCTACTTGGCGTAACCCAGCTTTGCTTATCAGAGAAGTATGTGTCACTCGATAGAGCGGCTGTTGTCTGCGAGACCTGTCGGCGAACTGGTGGAGCATTTGGAGCCTCACTACATGCTTCCAAACCGCAGCATTTTTAATCTTAATCTCTTCCATACTGAGGCGAAAAGGAAGCGATTTGTCCCGTACTTCAGCTAGAATGCAGGAAAAAAAGACTGGAGTTAGTCTGTGTCCTTAAGCTGCAGCTGCCTCTTCTTCTCTCATGTTTTCTAAGTAGCTGACAGCTGGTAACTGTGCAGGGGCGGGTCTAGCAAAGCTTTGCCAGGGGGCAGGTAGGGCATTAACAAGAAAAGGGAGGCACGAAAAATACTTTTCTTTGTTATTTCAGTTGTCCATTGTGTGTGTGTGTAGGTGGTTGTGTGTATGTTCAGTCCATGAGTTTATCGTGGGTCAGATGTCAGGAGGCAGAGTTCAGGAGTCTGACAGCTGTGGGGAAGAAGCCGTTCCGGTACCTGGTGGTCTTAGTCCGGAGGCTCCTGTAGCGCCTCCCAGAGGGCAGGAGGGTGAAGAGTCCATGTGATGGGTGACTGGGGTCTTTGATGATTTTCCCAGCCCTTTTCAGACACCGCTTCCTGTAGATGTCTTTTATGGCAGGAAGTGGTGCTCCGGCGATGCGCTGGGCAGTTTTCACAACCCTCTGCAGCGCCTTCCGGTCCGAGGCGGAGCAGTTCCTGTACCAGACTGTTATACAGTTGGTCAGGATGCTCTCGATGGTGCAGCGATAGAAGTTCACCAGGATGTCTGAGGACAGGTGGTTCTTCCTCAGAGTCCTCAAGAAGAAGAGGCGCTGGTGAGCCTTCTTGACCAGCTTGGAGCAGTTGGTCGTCCAGATGAGATCCTCGGAGATGCGGACTCCAAGGAACTTGAAGCTGCTCACACGCTCCACAGCCGTCCCCTTAATGTAGATGGGTGGATGTGGGTCAGCATTCCTCCTGTAGTCCACGATGAGCTCCTTGGTCTTCTCGGTGTTAAGCAGCAGGTTGTTTGTGTCGCACCACTCAGCCAGACGATCCACCTCCTCCCTGTAGGCGGCCTCATCGTTGTCACTGATGAGGCCAATCACCGTGGTGTCATCTGCAAACTTAATGATGGTGTCAGAACCATCAGCAAGTCTGCAGTCGTGGGTGAAGAGGGAGTAGAGCAAAGGGCTCATTTGGTATAACGGAATAGCTTTAGTGTCTTGTTTTTAAAACTTGAGTATGAACTTATACAAAATGCAGCAAGATATTAATTTAAAAAACAGTTTTATTGATTACAAAAAACGCTTTATCGGCTTCATATCGGTATCGGCAGATATCCATATGATATCGGAATCGGTATTGGACATTAAAAAGTGGCATCGTGCCATCTCTAATACTAATATCGATAAAATGCATTATCAACTTTCTTGGCTTCCTGTACAGGCTCAAATATTCTATGGCTTCCTTGTAGTTATAAAGAATGCAATTCTGTTAAACACACCCCATTTATTTCTGCTCAGCTGCAGTATCCAGATGAAATGCATAATCATATTACACGATTTTCAACAAACTGCAATTTAGTAAATCCTCGAGTTAAAAGTAACTTTTTGTAAAACTGTTATATTTAGAGCAACTTTCAAGAGGAATAAATTGCTTTAAACAAATTTCCCACGTGTGGGACTAATAAAGGTTATCTTATCTTATCTTATCTTATCTTATAAAATTAGAGAATTAGCAACTATTCAAAACTTCAATGAACATTTAAAAGCCGATTTACAGAACTTTTAGTTGTTGTAATATTCTAAGAGATGATTTGTTTTTGATATTTGTGTAATGTGCCTCAATGTTATTGATATTATTATTATTGTTATTATTGATTGCTTATATTTTAATTGTGAAACCTGTTGAAATCTCCCAATTCTTTTCATCTTTGGGCTGAAGGAAGGACATTACTCGGTGTATAAATGCTCAGTCAACAATTATTTATTTCCATACAATTCAACACTTTATGAGCATAAACCATCCGGATGGGGAGAAATGCATGAAGAGGGTCACAGCAAATCTCAAAATGGTGGAGGGTTACTGAGCCTCTTATAGCCTCTAGTGGCCCCCACCTAGTCGTAAAAGCTTAAACATTTACATTCTTTCTCTCACACGGCGCCTAAGTTATGACCTCGACTCCCTGTTTATCTGCTCTCTGTAAAGGTGGGGGTATGGAATGTTGTGTGTCTCTTCTATTATCAGCACAACAAGGCCCTCTGCACACAATATTCTCTTCATGATTCAGCAGTATGAAATGTCAAGAAACAATGTAACACATTCACAGCAGATCAATGGTACAGGATAATACACACCTATCTAACAAATCTAATAACTGTCACATTCTTTTAACTCAGAAGTAAAATGGAAACGAAACTACATACACGTCACACAATCTAGATTAAGGGATATAATATGACCTACAGCAGTATGTTAATTCAACAGATATAAGGTAACAAATGATAGGATAATAATCTCACAAACCTCACTGTGGATGTAAGAGCCAAATTATGTGGATATCTTGAATCCACTTTATTGTATAATATTTTATGTGATTGTATTTGACGGAAGACGAGCAACATCTGTTGTGGAAGCTAATGGGGTTCCTTTTGAATAAACAAATAAACAAATATAGGATTTATTATCACTGAATAATTATGTATAAATCTATACAAATTATAGAAATATGTATTACAAACAACAAGTTTGTGTGTGTGTGTGTGTGTGTGTGTGTGTGTGTACAATCAGGAGGGATGGGCGTGATTTTAGTGTTTAAACAGTCATGAATTATTTTTAGCACCAGGTTGGATGTAATGTGTTAGAACTACCAGCAGGTGGGGATAAGAGACCTTTAAGGTGTTTGGTGCCACACTCCACCTTCAGGTTTAAAACTAGTGTTAATGGAGGGAGTTTGAAGGTTGAGTTTGTTCCACAACTGCATTTCACTCACTGCCTCTGTTTGTATCTCTGTCACTGCAGGACCAACATGGAGCGAGAAGTCAGCGCTCTCAGGAGGCCGACAAACCTCACAGAAGAAAGAGAGAGAAAACATACACCTGTGACAAGTGTGGGAAGGGTTTTACTGTGAAGGAGAAACTAAAACAGCATCAGGTCATCCACACTGGAGAGAGACCGTTCAGCTGTGATTTGTGTGGAAAGTCTTTTTCCTGGAAGGAGTCCCTAAGAAAACACCAACTCATCCACAGTGGAGTTAAAGCGTACAGCTGTGACGAGTGTGGCAGAGCTTTTACTCAAAGTAGCAACTTACAGAAGCATCTAGTTACCCACTCTGGAATTAAGGCATACAGCTGTGACGAGTGTGGGAAGGAGTTTACTGGGAAGGATAAACTAAAACAGCATCAGGTCATCCACACTGGAGAGAGACCGTTCAGCTGTGACTTGTGTGGAAAGTCTTTTTCCTTGAAGGGTCACCTAAAACAACACCAACTCATCCACAGTGGAGTTAAAGCATACAGCTGTGATCAGTGTGGCAGAGCTTTTACTCACAGTAGCAGCTTACAGAGTCATCTAGTTACCCACTCTGGAATTAAGGCATACAGCTGTGAGATTTGTGGAAAAACTTTCAGCCAGAGAGGAAACCGAAATACACACCAACGCATTCACACCAGACATGATTTGTACTGCTGTGAACAGTGTGGCAAATACTTTGCTACAGACACACAGTTACAACAACACATGTTTACCCACACTGAGGGACGACCTTATAAATGTGACCTGTGTGAGAAGACTTTTAAATCTCCACTTAACCTGAGACGACACCAACAGATCCACACCAGAAAGAGACTCTACAAGTGCAGTTACTGTGAGGTTTGTATTTATATTGTTATCTTGTCATTTTAGCCTGACTGTTTGGAACAACTCTGCTCATTAAACTGTGTTAGCATGTTAGCAATTCTACTGCATGGAAAAGCAGCTCTGAGTGATTATTCAGATTTTCATGTCAGTTATGATTTTAGTATTACTGTAGTATTATGGTGGTAGTATTGTAGTTATTGCAGCCCAGTAAACTGAGTGTGTTAACTGAAACAGTAAAATGTAATTGGACGTCTGCAGAGATGCTCTTTATTTCAGGCGACGTTCAGGATAAAAATGTTGAAGGACTGACTTACACTGTCTTTGTGTCTTTGTTTAGAAGCAGAGAGACACAGATGGATCCAGTTCTCAACCCTGTCATCACCGTGGTGGTGGGAAAGCGTTTCGTTGTGACCTTTGTGGAAAAACTTTCAGTTGGCAAGTTACCCTAAAAAGACATCAACGTAAACACACTGGAGACAAACTGAAAAACTGCAAAGAATGTGGGAGAAGCTTCACCACATCACGTAACTTAAAACGCCATGAACTCATTCACAGTGGGGTTAAAAAGCACCTCTGTGATCAGTGTGGGTCATCCTTCACCACTGCATGGGAGCTTAAAACACACAAACGAGTCCACACAGGAGAGAAACCATACAAGTGCAGACACTGTGACAAAAGCTTCTCACGTTCAGATCATCGTAACAGGCATGAACGTACACACATGGAAGGAAACTACAGCTGTGACCAGTGTGACAAGAGCTTCAGGAATCTCAGTTCATACTCCAAACACAAACGATCCCACGTTACTAATAAACTGTTTCACTGTTACCAATGTGCCAAAACATTCACCTCATTGTCTGCTCTGTGCAAACATCAGCGTGATCACTCAGGGCTGAAATCACTCCCATCACTGGATCACAGTGAATCTGAAGAGACAGAAAGATCCTCTGGTTTCAGAGTCAGACTCAAAAAGCTTGAGATCAGGCTCAACAGAGTTCAGATAGAATCATTTAAACTTGTGTTGAACTGAAGGAAGAAACTATTTTTCTTGCTTTATGTAGTGTTTTTAATATTTTTAACTTTTTAATATTTCTTTCATCTGTGATGTTCTTGAATGTGTTCACATGAAGATGGTACAAATAAACTGTCCTTTTCGCTTTAGCTCCTAATTTATTCATTATTTATGGATGTAGCATAGCAGCAGTTTCTTGATTAACACATGGAGGGCTCGGGATCTGATGGTAAATAATGTTTTGTGTCCTTGTACACATCATACAGCTCAGCTGTTCCACAGATGTCAGGTTTACACAGTGGGATGGTTTGTAAGAACGCAGCTCTCCTGTGGATAAATCCTTACTCTTAGCCTCAGGACCTCACACAGTCCCAGCAGGTTCGGTCAGAAGATTTATACCTTTTTCATTTCTATATGATTCTTCTTGCATCTAAAAAAGGTGATTATGATGATGATGAGTCATTTATGAAAAAAGAAGCAAAAAACAATATTGTTGTATGAGGATTTTTATGGCAGATTTTGTGCATCAACGTTTTTGTACATGAAGATGTTGAAAAGATGCAAAGGAGGAGGAGGGCACAAGAACTCAGCACGTGATACTGACTGGAAGCAACACAGCTGCTGTTGACAAAGCAGCAGAGTCAGATATGAATGTGTATTGAATTCATCGTGTAAATATACCAGATTTATCCACATACGCTAGTTTTCACCCTTTTTTTTTTACTTTCAGTAAGTTTACTTTTAGTTTATTTTTACTTTCTTAAGACGCAGGAGAATCTGATTCATCATGATTGAGCATTTCATTAAAATAATGTTTAAAAGACATTTCTCGTTTGTTCTTTCAGCTGCAGCCTCGCTGGTGTTTAACTGTCTGACAGTAAAGAAGATAAAAGATACGTGGAAACACAAACACATGAAAAGTATTTGCAGAAAAGCTTAAAGCTCTTGTTTGTCTGTTTTTTCGTTCCAGTCATCGCCAACATGGCGAAGATGTGAAGCTGCCTTCCTGCTACAGTATCTCCTTACATACATTTGCTCATATCGTGGGACTTCTTATAGAGTGTCTTTCTTTGATCATGTCTCACTGTGTTTTATTCCCGACGTTGCATTTGAGTCTTGCATGACTCTATTTTAATTCATATTAAAATGGATGGATGGCTAGATGGACCCCCTGAATTAATCATCTGAAATCTTTTTATTCCTTTATTCCACTGCTTTCAGGCATTTCTGTGCATCTAAATTTATATATAGATATCGAAACACACATATCTGTACAATTTGTTAATATCTTCATAATCTCCAATAATGTTACACCCCAGTGCTTTCATTTGAACCCCAAGTGTCATTGTCTTTGAAAAAGCACAGAGTATAATGCATCTATTTTGCAAAAATAAATAATTACATAAGTGTTTCAAGACTTTAAAAGGGTACCCTGTTTTTCCCTTCGTCGTATCGTACAAATAGAGATAATATAATTATCTGAGGAACAATTGTCAATAAGCAGAGAAGTTATTAAAATATTAATGCAAGACATGGAAGCAGCTGGTGTTGTTCCCAAATTAGGAACAATATTTTAAAATTACTTCACAATTCTTCTTGCACTTCAGATTGTTACAAACTATCAGAATATAAAGAAAGTCAGAAAATGGACAACCTCAGCTTATAAAACTTTTTAACCACAAACCACTGGATCAATTTCAAGGGTTTTGCACTTGATTTTTATTTAACCATAAAACACTGCAGAGATGCAAAGAAATAATCATTATAACAGTGTGCAAATACTATGTGTCCAAGCTATAGACGTCTCTGAAGCGACACTTTAAGAAACTCCTGCATAGCTGCGGGGTGCACAGTCCACATTTCACAGTGACAGCACAAAGACCCACACAGCTGGATTTGGATATTTAACATTCTTTCAGTAAAAATTAAACCCTGCATGAGTCCATGAATATCTGGCATTAATCAGATGAAAGCCTCTGCTGTAGCACCCTGTCATCCATTCATCCAAGAGATGTAACCAAGATACTGCCTCTATTAGATAATTATTAGATAATCATTTTTGAAAATTATCTTTAACATCTAATTAATTTCAGATTTTTAATGTCAGATTTTACACGGTCAGGTGTAGCCAAGTTTAACTCAGAAAATTAAACTTTAACTAATAATTTATTTTAAATAAATTTCAAATGAGCCATCATGATAAAGGGAATGTGTGCAGTTTTGGTGCTCCGTAAGTTCTGTGCTGAACAGCGTGGCTGACTCTTTGTATCTACTATTGCCTCCACAGTCTGAGTCCACACAGGTAATGAGCCATTATGACCAATTATGGAGTCCCCTGCCAGCTCGCGCTTTTTTGAGGTTATGTCAAAAGGTTTCTTGGAAATAAACACGGACTATTTGTTTAGGCAGTCTGTGTCAGTGGGCTCAGTCAGTGGTCACGTTGTCTTATTACAATGAACACATGCAGTGTAGTTTATTTTGAGTTAATCCAGCCTTCTACCTGCAAGAAATCTTTAGTGCAGTATGTAATCTGCTTCTGAAAATAGCTCCCAGCAAGAAGAATTTCTTCTTTCAGCTCTAATCCGTGAAAAAAAGGAAAAAAAACTTGGTTGGTCTGTTCATTGTCACCGCTCTGATGTCAGGTGTACATGATTGGAGGATTTGGGGTTGGGTTCTCTGCTCATTCATCACTGCAGATTTTAGTTAGATTTGTTTGTCCGTGGGAACTGTGGGAACCTTAAATTACATTTTGGATGTAAACATAAAGAAGAGCGTGAAGGGGTGTGAAGAAAAACTGATTTTAAACTTTGTTTTTTTTAACTGGACTCTGGTGCCATCCTGTGGCTGCTATGAAACAAAAGTGAAGTAATGAAAATAAAAAGTGTTCTCAGTTTTCGTTGTTTGCCAAACTTCTCTCTAAAAACCAAGTCTGGTCCCTGTGTTTTTATTACAGTCTCTACAGTGTGAGATAATAAAAGGAGGATGTTGAAGGCAGCACCGCTCCACCTGCACTATACAATTTTTCATAACAGATGAGTTTTGTCTTTTTGTTTTTGTTTTTGTTTTTTTGGGGGGGGGGAGTCTTTTTTTTATTCCCACCTATGCTTCTATTTTCTATATTAAAAAAACAACAGGAGTTATGCAGGTTTACTGTGATCAAAACTTCAGACTCACAGTGAAACATCATGCTGTGTAACACTATACACCAGTGTAAAGTTCAGGAAAGTTTCTTCATGGTTTGGAGGCTGCTCGGCAGAGGATGATTTAAAGATGTGTGTGAAATGGGCTGTTATGATTGGTCAGAAAGTGTGATGACGGTTGCCTTTTTATAAAGAGTAGCCTTTCCTTTTTGCCAGCGGTCGTGGCCGCTAAAGAGCGTTTCCCTGAGCCTTAAAACTGCAAATCCGGCACGGCGCTGTCACGCTGATGGCCCGGGAGATACCGTTGGTGAGTCGAAACTATTACTACTGGGGCTACTGGGAGTTTTGCCATCCAGGCGAAACTCCCAGTAGCCAGGAGAATGCCAGGAGGTGTTTGTTCATATGAAATAGGGAAAAAAAAATACAAAGCATTAAACCATGTTAAAAACACAACAGCCTTTATAAATGCAGTTTGGACCACTTTGCAGTTACTTATTTGTAAAAAATGTTTGGAATCATGTATGATTTTCGTTCCACTTCTCACGTGTACACCACTTTGTATTGGTCTTTCACGTGGAATTCCAATAAAATTGATTCATGTTTGTGGCTGTAATGTGACAAAATGTGGGAAAGTTCAAGGGGGCCGAATACTTTTGCAAACCACTGTAAAATAGAACAAAATACAAAGCATTAAAAAATGTTATAAACACAACAGCCTTTATAAATGTAGTTTGGACCCGGAAGCAAGTTTCATCAGGTCATCACTTAAAGACTGGATATCCCACCTGCTGTGGAGTTTTAATGCAGTACAGTTGTTATTATTAAACTCCTGTCACATTCTGGCAGTTAAAATGAATAACATTCATATATGAAATGAAATTGTTTCAAGTAAACTGTATATGGTGTTAAATAGGCCTAAACTACTGTACTTTAATGTCGGCAATAAGGGCGGTACTTCAAGAGCCATATATTTTATGAGGTGGTACTCATTGTGATATATAGAGGACAGCAGGAGCAGAACAGACACACAGCAACAACCAACAACAACCCTGCAAGTGGACCTATTTTGGGGGGACTTGTGTATCATGTAAAGCACTGTGCAATGCTCTATGTGACAAATATTAAAAAATAAATTTCATTAGTGTAGATGAAATATTTTGTTCTCTACGAATGCCCAGCAGCCCTGAAACCCTCTGAACTCTAATGTTCACAACCCAATAAATCAATAGACTTTGAGGAGCATGAATTAGACTGGATAAGAATTTTTATGGAACTTCTGTTATCCTGGACCTGGAAGAACCCTTGACCCCAAGCAAGCTCATGCCATCCCCCTGTACCCAGCTCCACTTGTTTGTGAAACAAAGCTGTGTCCCATTGGGGCGATTGTGGCTCAAGAGTTGGGAGTTTGCCTTGTATTCGGAAGGTTGCCGGTTCGAGCCCCGGCTTGGACAGTGTCGGTCATTGTGTCCTTGGGCAAGACACTTCACCCGTTGCCTACTGGTGGTGGTCAGAGGGCCCGGTGGCGCCAGTGTCCAGCAGCCTCTCCTCTGTCAGTGCGCCCCAGGGTGGCTGTGGCTACAATATAGCTTGCCATCACCAGTGTGTGAATGTGTGGATGACTGAACGTGTAAAGCGCTTTGGGGTCCTTAAGGACTAGTAAAGCGCTATACAAATAGAGGCCATTTACCTTAGTAATTTGGACATCCTCAACAAAACAAACAGTAAGTATGGAAAATTCAAGTTCTTGTCAACGGGAAGAGAAAAAGTGTCTCATCAGTTTGATACCTGCTACGTGAAGGTGTTAGAGAAGATTTGCATCAATAAGATTTCTTTTTCTGGTCTATTATGGTTACTTGTGAGTTTAGACTATTCAGACATCTATGAGGGCTGTGATAACAGAAGGAGAAGTTTTTAGAGATGTTAAAAGTTTGCCTATACTTTCACATTATAAAACACTCTAAACACAGTTACTCCTGCTACAGAACCTGCTGCCTTCTGGTGGTGTCTAATAATCTTAGGCCCCCTCCTCGATTCAGAGATGGTCTTTCCCTTTTCACGTAAATGGCCTCCTTGACTCCGCCCTCAAACCAGCGTTCCTCCCTGTCCAGTATGTGTACATCCTCATCATTGAAAGAGTGTCCACTGGCCTGTAGGTGTGAATAGACTGCAGAGTCCTGGCCTGACGAGGCAGCTCTTCTGTGTTGTGCCATCCGCTTTGCCAGAGGTTGTTTGGTTTTCCAGATGTGTCTCCTTATCTTTCCACATATGGTGCATTTTCCTTTGTTATACCTCTCTGACCTGTCTTCACCATGTGTGGTGTTTATGTTTTTGTGTAATGTATGTATGGTTGGAGGGTAAGATGGCGCCGCCCTTGCGTGCAATAGGTCGGCAGCCTGAACATGAATTTTCCCCGTGTGGGACTAATAAAGATATATCAATCAATCAATCAATCAATCAATCAACTAGGGAAGCAGATGCCATTTCGGTTGCCAAAGCAATATGCAAGAATATCATCCTGGAACATGGGATTCCGGAGACTATTTATAGTGATGATGGTCCACACTTTGTAAATGAAGTGATTGGATTAATGGCACAGCATCTAGGGATAACACTAAAACATCATTGTTCATATCACCCACAAAGTGCAGGGTTGGTAGAGAGAACTAACGGCACAGTAAAGCTAAGACTTAGGAAGTCAATGGAAGAGACAGGCAGGACATGGTTAGACTGTATAGAACTAGTTAAGATGTACATGAGGATTACTCCAACAGAGAACGGTCTGACTCTTAGAGATTATATATGGTAGAGTATTTAGAGTTTTAGTCTTCTGTAGTGATGATAGAAACGCAGAAGAGAGAGAAAATTAGCAGATTGGATGCTCAAAATGTTTAAAAGTAAAGAAGTCATGAGAACAAATGATCTGCCAGATGATTCTGTTTCTCCTCAGGAGCAGAGTCTGAAGTCTGGAGATTGGATGTTGATAAGGCCATGGAGAGGAAGTGCTCCGTTCTTACTGCAGGTTTTCATAGAAAGTATAGAGAATAACACCCTCCCTCCTACTCTTACTCAGGGTCTCATAACACTTATTCCAAAGCCAAACAAAGACTTACTTCTTATTGATAATTGGAGACCCATCTGTCTGCTCAATAATGACTATGAGATTATGGCTTTAGTACTTGATAACAGAATTAAAGAGTTCTTGGGTACAATTATCGATGAGACACAATCAGGCTTTATGAGAAACAGACACATTTCTAATAACATTAGACTGCTTTTGGATCTACTTGATTACTCTGATTTGGTATCTGACAATAGCTTCATTCTCTTCCTGGATTTTTAAAAGGCTTTTGATACAATTGAACATCAATTTATTTTCCGCTCTTTTAAAAAATTTGGCTTTGGATAATTTTTCTGTAAAGCTTCAAAACCTTGTACACAAATAGCAATAGCTCAATTAAAATGATTAAGACTCCACCCCAAGATTTGACCTGTTTTTTTTTTACAACAATATCTTTATTATTTTTTCTTACATTTTAGTGACTTGCAAACAGTCCAACACTCTAAATACTACATGAACATACACTCCTCCAGACAACAAAAAGAAAACAAACAAAAAAAAAATCATCACCTTTATCACTCCATTAAAGGCCTAAAGCTTCATTATCCCAAATCAAATGTCATTGTCCTCAGTCCTCGTCCTCCTCAGATAATACAAATCCCTCTACAAAGTTCACAAACGGTCTCCATACCTTCTCAGAAACATCCAATTTCCTTTTCAGTATACATGTTATCCGCTCCAATGGCAAAGTCGCCATCATTTGTTTTATCCACTGTGTGATACTCGGTTCCCTTGTGTCTTTCCATTTTAGTGCAATTAACCTTTTCGCTTGTAATAACCCCATATCAATAAACATTCTGTCACTTTTTGTGTACCTCATGTTTTCTGGGTACAATCCCAAAATAAGGAAGCCAGGATCCAGAACAACCTCTTTGGATAATATTTGTGTCATAATTTGTGTTACTGCAACCCAAAATGATCCTATCTTCCTGCAATCCCAAATACAATGCCAAAAATTACCTTTATCTTCATTACATTTATTACAGGTGTCTGGAATATTAGGGTTGTACTTATTTAATTTTTCCGATTTGACCTGTTTTACAAGGAATCACCATAGCTGATAAGGAACTCATCATCAGCCAGCTAGCTGATGACACCACTCTTCTTGAAGAATGCAAATCAAATCCGTCCAGCCCTTAGTGTTATTAGTGATTTCTCTGAGGCATCTGGTTTATGTCTAAATCTAAAAAATATGAATTACTAGCAATTAAAGGCTGTACTGCAAATACTATCTGTAACTATCTGAACAACGTGGTGTTCGCTCGCTTTGTGGTGTAGTATCACTTCCTGTTCCTGCTCAAACACAGTGGTGTTTCTGAGTAGCTTTTCTGCTTAGCAATTTAATTAAAAACTTTTAGATACATTCCTTCTTCATAGTATAATCTTCACGTGCTTCATCTGAAGCACCCTTTCTGTGTACTCACTACCTAATTTATAGCTAAAGTATTCACTCACTGTCTCTGTACTGTTTCGCTAGCTTAGCTTAGCTCGTAGCCGACTCGTTAGCACCATGGCTTCTTCACCTGTCCCTCCTGTACTTTCCTGCTCATTGTGTCAGATGTTTAGCTACTCCTCGGCCTCCTTTAGCAGTAATGATACCTGTAACAAATGTAGCATATTTGCAGCTCTGGAGGCCAGGATTACTGAATTGGAGACTCGGCTTCGCACCCTTCATTCACCCGTAGCTAGCCAGGCCCCTGTAGCTGGTGCAGCCGAAGATAGCGTAGGCCCCGCTAGCTGTTCCCCGGCAGACCCCAAGCAGCTGGGGAAAGAGGGCGGTTGGGTGACGGTGAGGAGGAAGCATAGTCTTAAACAGAAGCCCCAGGTACACCACCAACCTGTTCATGTGTCTAACCGTTTTTCCCCACTCGGCGACACACCCGCCGGGGGTCAAACTCTGGTAATTGGTGATTCTGTTCGCAGACACGTGAAGCTAGAGACACCGGCAACCATAGTCAATTGTCTTCCAGGGGCCAGAGCAGGCGACATTGAAGGAAATTTAAAACTGCTGGCTAAGGGTAAATGTAAATACAGTAAGATCATAATTCAAGTCGGCAGTAATGACAGCCGGTTACGCCAATCGGAGGTCACTAAAATCAATATTGAATCGGTGTGTAACTTTGCCAAAACAATGTCGGACTCTGTAGTTTTCTCTGGTCCCCTCCCCAATCAGACCAGGAGTGACATGTTTAGCCGCATGTTCTCCTTAAATTGCTGGCTGTCTGAGTGGTGTCCCAGAAACGATGTGGGCTTCATAGATAATTGGCAAACCTTCTGGAGGAAACCTGGTCTTGTTAGGAGAGACGGCATCCATCCCACTTTGGATGGAGCAGCTCTCATTTCTAGAAATATGGACCAATTTATTAAACCCCCCAAAATATGACTATCCAGAGTTGGGACCAGGAAGCAGAGTTGCAGTCTTACACGCCTCTCTGCAGCTTCTCTCCTCCTGCTACCCCCCCAAAAACCCATCTCCATTTGGATGTGTCAGCTCCCAAAAAGACAAAAAACAAACTAAAATCCAGCAATAAACAATTTAAACATAAAAAATCAAAAAGAAAGAACAATACAGTATCCACATCTGAACCAAAGAGTAAAACAATGAAATGTGGATTATTAAATATTAGGTCTCTCTCCTCCAAGTCTCTGTTAGTACATGACTTAATAATTGATCAACAAATCGATTTACTCTGCCTTACAGAAACCTGGTTGCAGCCCGATGATTATGTTAGTTTAAATGAATCAACACCCCCGAGTCATTCTAACTACCAGAAACCTCGAAGCACAGGCCGAGGGGGCGGTGTGGCAGCAAGTTTTCACACCAGTCTATTAATTAACGAAAGACCAAGACAGACTTTTAATTCATTTGAAAGCCTGATGCTTAGCCTTGTCCACCCCAGCTGTAAAACTCAGAAACCAGTCTTACTTGTTATCATCTATCGTCCACCTGGGCCTTACACAGAGTTTCTCTCTGATTTCTCAGACTTTTTATCTGATTTAGTGCTCAGCTCAGATAAAATAATTATTGTGGGTGATTTTAACATCCATGTAGATGCTAAAAATGACAGCCTCAACATCGCATTTAATCTGTTATTAGACTCAATTGGCTTCTGTCAAAATGTAAAAGCACCCACCCACCACTTTAATCACACTCTAGATCTTGTTTTAACATATGGCATAGAAACTGAACATTTAACAGTGTTTCCTGAAAACCCTCTGCTGTCTGATCATTTCCTGATAACATTTACATTTACAATAATTAATTACACAGCAGTGGAGAGTAGACTTTATCAAAGTAGATGTCTTTCTGAAAGTGCTGTAACTAAGTTTAAGAATATAATCCACCCACTGTTATCATCTTCAATGCCCTGTACCAACATAGAGCAGAGCAGCTACCTGAACGCTACCCCAACAGAGGTCGATTATCTTGTTAAAAATTTTACCTCCTCACTACGTACGACTCTGGATACTGTAGCTCCTGTGAAAACTAAGGTCTCAAATCAGAAGTACCTGACTCCGTGGTATAATTCTCAAACACGTAGCCTAAAGCAGATAACTCGTAAACTGGAGAGGAAATGGCGTGTCACAAATTTAGAGGATCATCATTTAGCCTGGAGAAATAGTTTGCTGCTTTATAAGAAAGCCCTCCGCAAAGCCAGAACATCTTACCATTCGTCACTGATTGAAGAAAATAAGAACAACCCCAGGTTTCTCTTCAGCACTGTAGCCAGGCTGACAAAAAGTCAGAGCACTGTTGAGCCAACCATCCCTTTAACGTTAACTAGTAATGACTTCATGAACTTCTTCACAAATAAAATTTTTATCATTAGAGAAAAAATTACCAATAATCATCCCACAGATGTAATATCGTCTACAGCTACTCTTAATACCATCAATGTTAAGTTAGACTCTTTTTCTCCAATTGATCTTTCTGAGTTAACTTCAATAATTAATTCCTCCAAACCATCAACATGTCTTTTAGACCCCATATCTACAAAACTGCTCAAAGAAGTCCTGCCATTAATTAATTCTTCAATCTTAAATATGATCAACCTATCTCTAATAATCGGCTATGTACCACAGGCCTTCAAGGTGGCTGTGGTTAAACCCTTACTTAAAAAGCCATCTCTAGACCCAGCTGTCTTAGCTAATTATAGGCCAATCTCCAACCTTCCTTTTATATCAAAAATACTTGAAAGAGTAGTTGTCAAACAGCTAACAGATCATCTGCAGAGGAATGGCTTATTTGAAGAGTTTCAGTCAGGTTTCAGAGCTCATCACAGCACAGAAACAGCTTTAGTGAAGGTTACAAATGATCTTCTTATGGCCTTTGACAGTGGACTCATCTCTGTGCTTGTCCTGCTAGACCTTAGTGCAGCGTTCGATACTGTTGACCATAATATCCTATTAGCGCGATTAGAACATGCTGTAGGTATTACAGGTACTGTACTGCAGTGGTTTGTATCATATCTATCTAGTAGACTCCAATTTGTACATGTAAATGGAGAGTCCTCTTCACCCACTAAGGTCAATTATGGTGTTCCACAGGGTTCAGTGCTAGGACCAATTCTATTTACATTATACATGCTTCCCCTAGGCAGCATCATTAGAAGACATAGCATAAATTTTCACTGCTATGCAGATGACACTCAGCTCTATCTATCCATGAAGCCAGGTAACACACACCAATTAGTTAAACTGCAGGAATGTCTTAAAGACATAAAGACCTGGATGGCCGCTAACTTTCTGCTTCTTAATTCAGATAAAACTGAGGTTATTGTACTCGGCCCTGAAAATCTTAGAAATTTGGTATCTAACCAGATTCTTACTATGGATGGCATTACCTTGGCCTCCAGTAATGCTGTGAGGAACCTTGGAGTCATTTTTGACCAGGACATGTCCTTCAACGCACATATTAAACAAATATGTAAGACTGCTTTCTTCCATTTGCGCAACATCTCTAAAATTAGAAATATCCTGTCTCAGAGTGATGCTGAAAAACTAGTTCATGCATTTATTGCTTCCAGGCTGGACTACTGTAATTCACTATTATCAGGATGTCCTAAAAACTCACTGAAAAGTCTTCAGCTAATCCAAAATGCTGCAGCAAGAGTACTGACAGGGACTAGAAAGAGAGAGCATATTTCTCCTGTTTTGGCTTCCCTTCATTGGCTTCCTGTTAAATCCAGAATTGAATTCAAAATCCTGCTCCTCACATACAAGGTCTTAAATAATCAGGCCCCATCTTATCTTAATGACCTTGTAGTGCCATATCACCCTATTAGAGCACTTCGCTCTCGCACTGCAGGCTTACTTGCTGTTCCTAGAGTATTTAAAAGTAGAATGGGAGGGAGAGCCTTCAGTTTTCAGGCCCCTCTTCTGTGGAACCAGCTTCCAGTTTGGATTCGGGAGACAGACACTATCTCTACTTTCAAGATTAGGCTTAAAACTTTCCTTTTTGCTAAAGCATATAGTTAGGGCTGGACCAGGTGACCCTGAATCCTCCCTTAGTTATGCTGCAATAGACGTAGGCTGCCGGGGATTCCCATGATGCATTGAGTTTTTCCTTTCCAGTCACCTTTCTCACTCGCTATGTGTTAATAGACCTCTCTGCATCGAATCATGTCTGTTATTAATCTCTGTCTCTCTTCCACAGCATGTCTTTATCCTGTTTTCCTTCTCTCACCCCAACTGGTCGCAGCAGATGGCCGCCCCTCCCTGAGCCTGGTTCTGCCGGAGGTTTCTTCCTGTTAAAAGGGAGTTTTTCCTTCCCACTGTCGCCAAAGTGCTTGCTCATATGGGGTCATATGATTGTTGGGTTTTTCTCTGTCTTTATTATTGTGCGATCTTCTGTACAATATAAAGCGCCTTGAGGCGACTTTTGTTGTGATTTGGCGCTATATAAATAAAATTGAATTGAATTGAATTGAATTGAACATTTCTGTTAAACAAGAAGTCACATACCCAGGACTGTTAATATCCAAAGACCAAAAGTCAAGATGCTCGTCAAACTTTAAAAAAAAAAAAAAAAAGGTACGTTCTAAATGAAGCTTCAGACGTCACTAATCACGTGACTCTGGCCAAACGAATCAAGCCTCGACACAGTGCTTCTGAAGCAGTTAATCTTTCTGACACAGGCACCCGAGCGTCAGCTTCAAGCGGACCATCACTACCTCTCACATCTAAAGGTAAGTGTCAAGGTAACTTTGAACTGAGTTCAGTCAATCTCGAGTTTTTCAAAGTTTTCTGAATGAAGTTTTCTGTTGCTCTCTGTGAGAGAAGACCGTTAAAGGCGAGGCTCTCCAGAGTGTAGCAAAACAGGAAACCACAGCTGTGTGTGTGTAAGTGTGCAAACGAATAGATTAGAAGTGCAAGTGAGCCACGAGTATAGAAAGGTCAAGTTTCGTGAGTTGTTTTTCTCACCACTGATCACGCGCTCAACACTCTACACATACTTGCATCACACGCGCGCTTTCAAGCATCAGTATTGTACAATTCTGGGCGTCACGTGAGTTGCAGGTGTTACCATATAATGGAAATCTCCATTGTTCTGTAGCAGTGGTTCTCAAACGTTTCACAATGAGTTTCACTCTTACGAGCGACATCAAAGCGCAGTAGTATAGGCCTATTTAACACCACATACACATACTTGCCAACATTCAAAAGGGCTCTCTCTCTCTCTATCTATCTATCTATCGATCGATCGATGTATATACTGCACTGCCAATGCTCATGGACATTACACCTCTTTTATAAATCGTATTTCTGTTTATACTTCAATGCAACCAACACCCTTACCTCTTTAAACTGTATTTATTATAACATTAAATAGTATAGTTCCAACCAGTGTTGGGACTAACGCGTTACAGTAACTACGTTATTATCGTGGTAACGAGCACGGTAACTAGTTATTATGCCAAAACCAGGAACGCGTTACTCGTTACTGGGATTTAGATAGGCTCGTTATTCGTTACTTCTTGCGGTGGCTATCACGGAGCTTCCACAGATTCAGTAACATTAGCAAGTGGTGGAGGCCAGCAGGTGGATGAAGGAAAAGGGAGGCAAGAGGAGACACCCGAAGCGGCCGCCGGTCCGCGTGTCAGGTGAACTTCAGGTAAGAAGTTATGACCTGCAGTCTGTCTGAGTCAGATATAAACCAAGTTTAGGTGGAGTTTATTTTCGTTATGCTGACATTTTCGTACTGCGTGCTAGCTAGCATGACGGAGTTTCTATACAGCTGGGTGGGTGCTATGTTACTGATGTTGAACTTTATTTTGTTCATAAGGTTAATTTTTAGAGTTGCCAACCGTCCCGTAAAAAACAGAATTGTCTCGTATTCAGAGAAAATATTACGCGTTTCGTATTGAGCTGAAAAGGAACACAGTCAGCTACAATGAAAAAGACACAAAGCTGGATTTATTCTGTGTTTACGCTGCACAGCTGCCTCTTCCTCTCTCATTCTCTCCCCTCCTGTTTCTACTTCAATCAGGAAACTGATCAATGATCAGCTGATCGGCTTTGTTCTCTTGTTTATTTATTGCCCACTTTGCGCCAGAAAGAGGAAACCAGCTGATGTCGCGCTAAACAACAGCAGCACGTTTAAGCTTTATCAGCTGTTGTTAGAATTTATTTAATATTAATTTCTAGTATCAGCTGATGTTTGCTGGAGCCACAGCTGTAAAGCTGCTGGTCATGATATCAGTTTGGTTATCTGGTGAGAGGGAAACATGCAGATGAAACCAGGAGATGTCCTTACTGAATCATCAGAGCTGAACAGGTGATGGAGAAATAGGTTTACCTTTTAGGTGACATGAATGAGTTGAAGGGAAGTTATGAACTGTTTCTGAGAGACAAATAACACCAGGATCCTTTTCTAAGTAGCTGACAGCTGGTAACTGTGCAGGGGCGGGTCTAGCAAAGTGTTGCCAGGGGGCCAGGTAGGGCATTAACAGGGAAAGGGGGGCACAAAGAAATACTTTTCTTTCTTATTCTCATTTAAAATGTCTAGCTTTTAAAAAAATAATTATCTGAGTCTTACAACAAACAATTGATAGATTGATACATATATACCATCAGAACAGTGTACATCACTGTCACAACAGTGTTTATTTTCATTCAAAGGCTTTATGATTTTTCCTATAATGGTGGGCTGGTCTCTAGTCAAAATGCCGGGGACGATTTTTTTGTCCCAGTCCAGCTCTGTATGCAGCTCATCTGCAGTCTAGTGTTGCCTACATCTTCCTATTCAGAATGCAGAATTTCCAAGTTCTGAGTACAATCAAAAGCACCACGACTGCAGTTTTTGTGTTGGATGTAAAAAGCAGGCTAGAATCATGGCGGCGGTCAACAACGGTCCAGGCGTGGGATTTCTCTCGTGGAAATGTGCACATTATTTTTTCCTTTCTATTGGTAGGTGGCACAATGCACTTGTGCCAAGTAAGCAAGCTAGAAGACTGGCAATCTTGCTGGGTATCCAGTTACGGAAGCAACACCTTAACAAGAGAATTCTGAGTAAAACCAAAGTTACTTTCCCTAGTAACTAGTTACTCTGAAAGTAACGAGTAACTTGAAGTAAATGAGTTACTTTTTTATAGAAGTAACTAGTAATGTAACTAAGTTACTAATTTAAAGTAACTTACCCAACACTGGTTCCAACAGCATGTAATCTTTGTTTATTCAACACATGAATGCACTTAGAGCCATTTATGTAGCTATGTGTGTGTGTGACAGAATGCAGAAATCTAGCTTCTGCACATATTCCAACTCCCCCAAAAAGACAAATTATGGAATTTTCTGCAACTGAATATTTCATTAATTTTGGTTGGTCTTCCTTGAGTTTGGCCTCATTGGCTCAGTGGGCATTGTAACCTAAAACTCTTGCACCAATTTTGAACATAACAATGAAGCTAAAAAATGTAGTTGTTCACCAGCATCGCAATTCCATTACTTTTTATCATGGCTTACCTTGGTGTGGTTTGCAAAATGCTTCAGAAAGATGAGGAAATCTGTTTCTTGCACCCATTCTGATTTATTTCCACTACCAATACTTCCTACTGGTCCATCTCTGACACAGTGGTCTGCATAATGTATGTGTGGGAACACAAACAGTGGAGGAATTGTGTTGCCAATGGCATTAACCGCATATACAAAGGTGACTAGTGAACCTCTCTCTGCTGATGTCCTTGCCCCAACTTGTTTAATATAAGTTAAAGTAATAGTGTGGTAAGTAGTAACATCTGCATTATTATATATATATATATTATGTTACAACTAACCCAGACTGTTGCTGTTACAACTGACCCAGACTCCTATAGCCATGAACTAGCTAACATTACAGCCAACAGCTAAAACATTAGCACTAAAGACCTACACAGAATATATCCCCATAGACATACAAATAACATAATTTAAGTTTGATGAGTTTAACTGCAAAGCAGATAATGCTATTACAAATTGAAATAAAGTAGAAAAACTTACTTTTTGGCATACAAATTACTTTTTTTCGTGTTAAATTGTCTGTGTTTGACAAAATGTGCTGATTTTTCACATGTGATAGCAGAACTGAATTGGGCACGCACAGGATGAGTCACATCATTTGAAACTTAGCCCTAATTGGAGAAATTGGAAGTGTTACAACTGACCCACGTTACAACTATCCCCGGTCTCCTCTATGTATGTACGGATGTATGTATGTATATATACATATATGTATGTATGTGCATTAGGGCTGCACGATTTTGCATAAAATGAGAATCACGATTTTTTTTGCTTAGAATTGAGATCACGATTCTCTCACGATTTTCTTTTCCAATATAAATATTTATTGCACTTATTAACTGCACATCAACTTCGTAACAGTTGAGACTGAACATAAAAACAATAAATAAACATAAAAACAATAAATGCCTCACATTTTGTGGTTGCCGCAAAATGTTGTACTGCTTGAAATTCCTTCTCCACCGTTGCTCGACACTGCGTGTATAGAGCAGGTAGTGCAACAATAGAAAAATAGTTGCGGGATGGCACTGTGTAGCGTTTGTCTAGGGTGTTGATCATTTTCCTAAAGCCCTCGTTTTGCACAGTGTTGATGGGAGCCATATCTTTGGTCAGGTGATAAGTAATAGCCTCCATAATTTCTTTGTGCCTGCGGGAGTTCGACGTGTATAGGGAAGCACTGTAGAAGGTTCCCGTTATTGATGTTTGGGTGGTTGACCGGGACGGATTTTCTCCTATCACTTTCTCGTCATCCCTGACGTGTTCTCCGTTGTTTTTTTTCCTGCCAATTTGAGCATCACACGGCACAGCTTCTGTATCACGTGGTATAAGGCTCCGCCCTTGTCATTTGTTGAGCAGGAACATTGACTGTAGAAAACAATGAGCAGGAAGAGTGAGCGCTTGTTTTCATGCAGATTACGTCCTGGATCAAAATGCGGTACAATCGTCGGCGTCTTTTTTTTTTTTTTAAATCGTTGTCATTTGGAAATGAGATCGCACATAAGTATGAATTGAGATTGCGATTTTCTAACGATTAATCGTGCAGCCCTAATGTGCATGTATGTTTGCAGGTGTATGTATAACTTGTACATGTCTCTCTTGTGTTAATGTAAATTTGTCTGCTATCGTGTACTCCACACACATGGAGAGATGCCAAACTGCCTTTCACTGTTCTTGTAACAGTGACAATAAAAAGCTATTATATATATATATATATATATATATATATATATATATATATATATATATATATATATATATATAGTCTCTCCTGCTATACTGCTAAATTTTGTATCAGTGCTCAAACCTTTTGTGTTTGTTTCCAACAAGTTGCCCACCTCGGGAAGCAAAAATGTGTTCTTTTTCTTGTAAGATGAACATATGAGACACTTTGACTCTTCAGTGCAGTGTGGAGCCTAACAAAGATCTGTTTTGTGTCCCAGCTGATCAGCAGGAGGAGAAGAGTCTGACGGAGCAGCAGAGGAACATTTTCAGCTACTTGGACTCAGCTCAGCCGCTACAGAGAAAACAATGAGCTCAACACAGAAGGTGACAGACAGAGCAGGGCGATATGACCAAAAATATTTATCACGATATACATTTGAAAATTTGCGATAACAATATAACTGACGATATAATTGACACTAGACAAAATACTTTACAACTCCACAACTTTATTAAAAAAACCCATCAATGTATTTTCACTTAAACAAGCAGCTGTTTTTTATGTGGGAGTGCGCTACGCGCTACTTGGCGTAACCCAGCTTTGCTTATCAGAGAAGTATGTATCACTCGATAGAGCGGCTGTTGTCTGCGAGACCTGTCGGCGAACTGGTGGAGCATTTGGAGCCTCACTACATGCTTCCAAACCGCAGCATTTTTAATCTTAATCTCTTCCATACTGAGGCGAAAAGGAAGCGATTTGTCCCGTACTTCAGCTAGAATGGAGGAAAAAAGACTGGAGTTAGTCTGTGTCCTTAAGCTGCAGCTGCCTCTTCTTCTCTCATGTTTTCTAAGTAGCTGACAGCTGGTAACTGTGCAGGGGCGGCTCTAGCAAAGCTTTGCCAGGGGGCAGGTAGGGCATTAACAAGAAAAGGGAGGCACGAAAAATACTTTTCTTTGTTATTTCATTTAAAGGACTAACTTTTAATAAATAATTATCTGAATGTTACAACCAAAGTGGTCCTCTGATTAAATGTATAGAAATCCATTACTGTATATGGTAACTATTAAGTCTAATTTACACCCTGGTAAGCTATAGGTACCATCTGTGCAGTCTGCAATTCTGTTGAAGAAAGATATTGAATGTATTTAATTATTGTAGAAACATAATTGATTATTTCTGTGCATTTGATGTACACGTGCATTAAATTAAAGTTGATTACGTCGAATAAGCATCATGAGGTGGAGGGCGGGGGTGGTTCTGGGAGATTTTTGCTGGGAGTTGGCAACTCTATTAGTTGGGTTGTTTAATATTTCTGATAAGTACTCTTTAAAATACCAGAATAGGAAGGATGGTGCAATTTTAAGTTTATTAGATTGATGTGTGTTGCTGAACTATAAAATATTTGAATAGAATAGAATAGATTAGAATAGAATTCAACTTCATTGTCATTGCACATGTCACAGGTACAGGGCAACGACATGCAGTTTGCATCCATCCAGAAGTGCTTTAGCTATGATATAGATGTATAACAATATATATTAGCAATAGGGATGGGTATTGATAAGATTTTCACGATTCCGATTCCATTTTCGATTCTGTTTAACAATTCGATTCTTTATCGATTCTCTTATCGATTCTTTTTTAAAAGGAGAACACTAAGGTCGATTAGCTTAGAACTTTGTTTTATATCTTCTCTTTGAACAAGATAGAAATTTAGGAGTAACATGGCCTTACAAACCCAACAGTGAGATCTTAAGAGATCCACAGCCTACGGCTCTTCAAAGTGGTGTCACAGGTTCCCCAGGAAAAAAATTTTTAAATGTAAAACAATAAAATAAATATTCTTCTGTAGCAATAACACAAGAATGTCCAGTAATGTTCCTGCCTACAATTAAACACAATCACTTACCGAAAATCGGGGGCATCTGCTGTGGCAAATAGGTGCAAGCCTTTTACCACAAACTTAGTCACTGCTCGGTGACATTCATCTATCCTGGCCTGAAAGGAGACGCTACCGGTAGACTGCAGCGAGAACGGCCAGCATCTGAGCCAGCCAGACTCTGTCTGTCTCTCTCATCACGGTCACCTAAATGCACAGTAATGGCAGGTTTTGTAATAAAGCAGATCGCGCTAACATAATATGCACCATTAATTGATTATTTACCTGCCGCATTAACGGGAGAGGACGTGCAAACGTTACCGCTGCTGCTGGGTTGAGATTCACGAGTCCGGAGCGGAATTAAAAACACGACATTCATTTAAGGTTATCGCGTGTTTTGTGAGCAAATGTTTTTGCATATTCGTAGTGTTTCCTCCCTTAAATGAAATATCTACTTTGCAAGTACTGCAAGTTGCCCTGTTGCCATCCGTTCTCGTAAAGTATAACCAAACTTTTGAGCGTTTGAGCCGCCATGTTTCCTGCCAGGTAAATGACGCTCCGCAACGTGGTGACGTCATTCGGGGCGACTGGAATCGATAAGGGAATTGTTTGCAAAAATGACAAACAATTCCAAGGAATTGAAACAGTGGGAACCGGTTCTCAACAAGAACCGGTTTTCAATACCCATCCCTAATTAGCAATAAAATAGATATGTAAGTATATTACAGAAATGGGTCTATTATGGTATGTTATAATGTACACGATATGAAGTATGTTATGAATATGCTATAACTATAAGTATGTACAGGCTGTAGTGAGTACAAGCTATGAACAGGATATAAATATGAAAAACTATACAGAATATGAAATAAAAAAAACTATACAGAAATATGAGATATACAGCTATACAGAAATGGGAAATATGCAAGTTATAAACAGTTGTAGAATTAAAAATTATCGTATTATACAGAATGATTATTTACACAGAATTATACAGTGGTGCAGTTAAGATAAGTGAGATATGTGGATAATTTCTACAGAGGCTATATAAAGTGCTAGTGGTTGTGAGTGGTGGTTCAGTCCATGTTATTATTGTGTGTTTGAGGGTACAGTTGTCCATTGTGTGTGTGTGTAGGTGGTTGTGTGTATGTTCAGTCCATGAGTTTAACGTGGGTCAGATGTCAGGAGGCAGAGTTCAGGAGTCTGACAGCTGTGGGGAAGAAGCTGTTCCGGTACCTGGTGGTCTTAGTCCGGAGGCTCCTGTAGCGCCTCCCAGAGGGCAGGAGGGTGAAGAGTCCATGTGATGGGTGACTGGGGTCTGATGATTTTCCCAGCCCTTTTCAGACACCACTTCCTGTAGATGTCCTTTATGGCAGGAAGTGGTGCTCCAGCGATGCGCTGGGCAGTTTTCACAACCCTCTGCAACGCCTTCCGGTCCGAGGCAAAGCAGTTCCCGTACCAGACTGTTATACAGTTGGTCAGGATGCTCTCGATGGTGCAGCGATAGAAGTTCACCAGGATGTCTGAGGACAGGTGGTTCTTCCTCAGAGTCCTCAAGAAGAAGAGGCGCTGGTGAGCCTTCTTGACCAGCTTGGAGCAGTTGGTCGTCCAGATGAGATCCTGGGAGATGTGGACTCCAAGGAACTTGAAGCTGCTCACACGCTCCACAGCCGTCCCCTTAATGTAGACGGGTGGATGTGGGTCAGCATTCCTCCTGTAGTCCACGATGAGCTCCTTGGTCTCCTCAGTGTTAAGCAGCAGGTTGTTTGTGTCGCACCACTCAGCCAGACGATCCACCTCCTCCCTGTAGGAGGTGTTATTTATAGTTATGGATAAATCTATAAAAATTATAGAAATATGTATTAGAAACAAGAACTGTGTGTGTGTGTGTGTGTGTGGGTGTACACAATCAGGAGGGAAGGGCATGATTTTAGTGTTTGAACAGTCATGAATTATTTTTACCACCAGGATGGATGTAATGTGTTAGAACTACCAGCAGGTGGGGATAAGAGACCTTTAAGGTGTTTGGTGCCACGCTCCACCTTCAGGTTTAAAACTAGTGTTAATGGAGGGAGTTTGAAGGTTGAGTTTGTTCCACGACTGCATTTCACTCACTGCCTCTGTTTGTATCTCTGTCACTGCAGGACCAACATGGAGCGAGAAGTCAGCGCTCTCAGGAGGCCGACAAACCTCACAGAAGAAAGGGAGAGAAAACATACACCTGTGACGAGTGTGGGAAGGATTTTACTTTGAAGGGTTCACTAAAACTTCATCAGGTCATCCACACTGGAGAGAGACCGTTCAGCTGTGACTTGTGTGGAAAGTCTTTTCCCTGGAAGTGTTCCCTAAAAAAACACCAAGTCGTCCACAGTGGAGTTAAAGCATATAGCTGTGATCAGTGTGGCAGAGCTTTTACTCAAAGTAGCAGCTTACAGAGTCATCTAGTTGCCCACTCTGGAATTAAGGCATACAGCTGTGACATCTGTGGAAAAACTTTCAGCCGGAGAAGGTACCGAAATACACACCAACGCATTCACACCAGACATGATGTGTACTGCTGTGAACAGTGTGGCAAAGAGTTTATAACAGACGCAAGCTTACAACAACACATGTTTACCCACACTGAGGAGAGGCCTTATAAATGTGACCTGTGTGAGAAGGCTTTTAAAGCCCCACGTTACCTGAGACAACACCAACAGATCCACACCAGAAAGAGACTCTACAAGTGCAGTTACTGTGAGGTATGTATTTATATTGTTATCTTGTCATTTTAGCCTGACTGTTTGGAACAACTCTGCTCATTAAACTGTGTTAGCATGTTAGCAATTCTACTGCATGGAAAAGCAGCTCTGAGTGATTATTCAGATTTTCATGTCAGTTATGATTTTAGTATTACTGTAGTATTATGGTGGTAGTATTGTAGTTATTGCAGCCCAGTAAACTGAGTGTGTTAACTGAAACAGTAAAATGTAATTGGACGTCTGCAGAGATGCTCTTTATTTCAGGCGACGTTCAGGATGAAAATGTTGAAGGACTGACTTACACTGTCTTTGTGTCTTTGTTTAGAAGCAGAGAGACACAGATGGATCCTGTTCTCAACCCTGTCATCACTGTGGTGGTGGGAAAGACGTTCATTGTGACCTCTGTGGAAAAACTTTCAGTCGGCAAGCCGCCCTAAAAATACATCAACGTAGACACACTGGAGACAAACTGAAATACTGCAAAGAATGTGGGAGAAGCTTCACCAAATCAAGTAGATTAAAACAACATGAACTGATTCACAGTGGGGTTAAAAAGCACCTCTGTGATCAGTGTGGGTCATCCTTCACCTCTGCATGGGAGCTTAAAACACACAAACGAGTCCACACAGGAGAGAAACCATACAAGTGCAGACACTGTGACAAAAGCTTCTCACAATCAAGTAGTCGTAACTATCATGAACGTACACACATGGAAGGAAACTACAGCTGTGACCAGTGTGACAAGAGCTTCAGGAATCTCAGTTCATTCTCTGAACACAAACGATCCCACGTTACTAATAAACTGTTTCACTGTTACCAATGTGCCCAAACATTCACCTCATTGTCTGCTCTGTGCAAACATCAGCGTGATCACTCAGGGCTGAAATCACTCCCATCACTGGATCACAGTGAATCTGAAGAGACAGAAAGATCCTCTGGTTTCAGTGTTACACCCAAAAAGCTTGAGATCAGGCTCCACAGAGTTCAGATAGAATCATTTAAACTTGTGTTGAACTGAACTGGTTGCTGGGCTGAACTTCTACATAATACAGATTTACATGGGATCTTATTTTCTGTCGTTTTACTGAGTCAGTTTTGTCATTTTTTCTCTGTCCTGGTTTTGCTCGTCTGTAAATAATTGAAACTCAGTCAAATAGTTCATTGTTCGCCAGCAAAACGTTTTGGAAACTCATGTTTAACCTTTAAAACTCTGACATGTTTTAGCACACAAGGCTTCATCGGGGAGTTCACTCATGATTGGACCATGAGAATAAAGGTTTTTAGTTCTTTCAAAGAGAGTCTTGGAGCTGTTTGATGTTTTTGTTTTTTCTGAAACCACCTGAAAGAAAAACTATTTTTCTTGCTTTATGTAGTGTGGAAGTTTTTAATGTTTCTTTCATCTGTGATGTTCTTCAATGTGTCCACATGAAGATGGTACAAATAAACTGTCCTTTTAGCTTTAGCTCCTAATTTATTCATTATTTATGGATGTAGCATAGCAGCAGTTTCTTGATTAACACATGGAGGGCTCGGGATCTGATGGTAAATAATGTTTTGTGTCCTTGTATACATCATACAGCTCAGCTGTTCCACAGATGTCAGGTTTACACAGTGGGATGGTTTGTAAGAACGCAGCTCTCCTGTGGATAAATCCTTACTCTTAGCCTCAGGACCTCACACAGTCCCAGCAGGTTTGATCAGAAGATTTATACCTTTTTCATTTCTATATGATTCTTCTTGCATCTAAACAAAGATGATTATGATGATGATGAGTCATTTATGAAAAAAGAAGCAAAAAACAATATTGTTGTATGAGGATTTTTATGGCAGATTTTGTGCATCAACATTTTTGTAATGAAAATGTTAAAAGGATGCAAAGGAGGAGGAGGGCACAAGAACTCAGCACGTGATACTGACTGGAAGCAACACAGCTGCTGTTGACAAAGCAGCAGAGTCAGATATGAATGTGTATTGAATTCATCGTGTAAATATACCAGATTTATCCACATACGCTAGTTTTCACCCTTTTTTTTTTACTTTCAGTAAGTTTACTTTTAGTTTATTTTTACTTTCTTAAGACGCAGGAGAATCTGATTCATCATGATTGAGCATTTCATTAAAATAATGTTTAAAAGACATTTCTCGTTTGTTCTTTCAGCTGCAGCCTCGCTGGTGTTTAACTGTCTGACAGTAAAGAAGATAAAAGATACGTGCAAACACAAACACATGAAAAGTATTTGCAGAAAAGCTTAAAGCTCTTGTTTGTCTGTTTTTTCGTTCCAGTCATTGCCAACATGGCGAAGATGTGAAGCTGCTTTTCTGCTCCAGTATCTCCTTATATACATTTGCTCATATTGTGGGACTTCTTATAGAGTGTCTTTCTTTGACCATGTCTCACTGTGTTTTATTCTCGACGTTGCATTTGAGCCTTGCATGACTCTATTTTAATTAATGTTAAAATGGATGGTGTTAAGGGTTCAAATATTAAGGAGGGATATAGGAGGAAATCCAAATAACAACACTGGTCCAGGACGATGAGTCAAATGATGATTTTAATGAACACACGTGTGGGAGATGAATACTGTACGCAGACAGTATTGATCTCTGCCCAACAACTACACAGGAATGGTTTTATATCATCAGGGTATGTTTACCAACGCCCCCTCATACGTCATCCGATACAATACATGCATGAGTTAAAACCACAAACGTTCTGTTGACAACACAGTTTGAAAAGAACATCGTCTTGTGTGTGTGCAAGATGGCGCCGTTGTGTGTGGCTTGCTGTCTGTCACTGCCAGTGTTATGTTTGTTTGTTTTGATTTTATTTGCTATTGTAATAAATGCCAACTCTCTCGGTGTATGATCGCCTAACCCTATTGGATCTCCGACCTTCTGCCAAAGGCTGGGCAAAGTTGAACCAAGCTGGACATAAAACTTTGCCCCCGCTAATATCGGAGATCCCAGCTCACCTGTGCCGTGTTCCAGATCCACCACTCCGGCATAAGTGCCGTCGCCGGGGTCGCTGGGCTGGCTTCCTGGTGAAGCTGAAAGCTTCTTTAAGGTATTCTCTTAAGCCCTTATCCAGAAAACAAGGAGCGGTGCCAAACCTCCGTTTCTCTCGGCGATCGTTGGATCCTGTCTGTGCCTGGCTGGTACCTGTCCTTGGCCTGGATGGGACGTCCCAGTCCCGAAAACCCTGCTCTCCTCGTCCCCGCCGGCGTGGTGTAAATCTGCGGAACCTGCAGCCTCTGTGTCGGGCTTCTAGGACGGCTAGCGACTGGGATCCGCCGCTTACCGCCAGGATTGGCCTGGTAAATGCTAGGTCCCTAGCGAATAAAACTTTTATTCTGGAGGATTTTTTCACATCCCGAGGATTGGATTTTCTCTGTGTGTACAAGACGTGGCTGAGCGCCGGTGAATGCAGCATCTTCTCAGATCTTCTACCTGGCGATTGCTGCTATTTTAATTCCCCGTGTATGTTGGGCCGAGGAGGAGAAATAGCTACGATCTTTAAAAGTCATTTTAAATGTAAGCAGCTATCAACCCCGTTGTTCACTAGCTTTGAACTGTCTGTGTTTGAGTTGGGCTGCTCTCACACAGTGTTGTGTGCGGTGGTTTATCGACCTCCAAAATACAATAAGGACTTTGTGGGTGATTTTGCTGACTTCTTGGCTGAATTCATGCCAAAATATGATCGTGTTCTTATTGTTGGGGATTTTAATATTCACGTGTGTTGTCCTGACATGCCCATGGCGAAGGGCGTTTTAAACCTTATTCATTCGTTTAATCTGGTGCAATGTGTGACCGGTCCCACACATGAACGTGGACACACACTTGATCTTTGATCACATTAGCATACCTACCGTATGCTAATGTGATGAAAGCAGCACAGCAGGAGGCGATACGCTGCCTGAGGGAAGCAAAGGACACCTACAGGAGGAAGGTGGAGCAGAAGTTGGAGAGGAACAATATGAGGGAGGTCTGGAATGGTGTGAAAACCATCGCAGGCCACAACACCAAGAAAAGCACAGTGGGGGGACGGTGGAGAAAGCAAACAAACTCAACAACTTCTTCAACAGGTTTGACCAGCCCACAACCCCCCCACCCTCACCCTCACCTTTACTACAGAGCCCTCTCCCCACTCTCTTACCTCCCTCGCTTCCCCCCCTTCCTGACACTATGACACCCCCCTCCTCCAATCCCTCTCTCAGCAGCAAGACGTCTTCTTCCCCCCCCTCCTCCCAATCATCTCCCAGTGTCACAGTGGATCAGGTCAGGAGACAACTGAGGAAGCTTCGCCCCAGAAAGGCAGCAGACCCAGACAAGGTGTGTCCCAGGATGCTAAAGGCGTGTGCTGCTGAACTTGGGAGCCGCTACAACGAGTCTTCAATCTCAGTCTGCGACTGGGGAGAGTGCCCGCCCTATGGAAGACATCCTGCATCGTCCCGGTCCCCAAAAGGAACCGGCCCAATGAGCTGAATGACTTCCGACTGGTGGCACTGACGTCACATCTTATGAAGACTCTAGAGCGGCTCTTCCTCAACCTCCTCCAACCACAGGTACAACATGCCCAGGACCCACTACAGTTCGCATACAAGGCGGGTGTCGGAGTGGAGGATGCCATCCTGTACCTCCTGCATAGAGCCCACTCACACCTGGATGGGGGAAAAGGCACGGTCAGGATCCTGTTTCTTGACTTTTCCAGTGCCTTTAATACCATCTGGCCCTGTATGCTTCAGGAAAAACTGAACAGGATGGAGGTGGTCCCCTGCCTGGTGGCTTGGATCTCCGACTACCTCACTGACAGACCACAGTACGTCAGGCTGAAGGACATCACGTCTGACACTGTGGTCAGCAGCACAGGAGCACCACAGGGAACTGTGCTGTCCCCTCTTCTCTTCACCCTGTACACCTCTGACTTCTGCTACAACTCTGAATTATGCCACATTCAGAAGTTTGCAGATGACACAGTCATCATGGGGTGTATCTGGGATGATCAGGAAGAGGAGTACAGAAGTCTGGTGAGGAACTTTGTCGCATGGAGTCACACAAACCACCTGCAACTCAACACCTCAAAGACTAAGGAACTGGTTGTGGACTTCGGGAGGTCCAGAGAAGGTCCACTGCCAGTTCAGATAGAGGGGGAGGAGGTAGAGGTGGTCAACAAGTACAAGTACCTCGGGCTGTGGGTGGACAACAAACTGGACTGGTCATGCAACACAGAGCACCTGTATAAAAAAGCTCAAAGCCGACTGTACTTCCTCAGGAGGCTGAGGTCTTTTAACATCTGCAGGAAGCTCCTGAGGATGTTTTACCAGTCAGTGGTTGCTGGAGTACTTTTCTATGCTGTAGTGTGCTGGGGGAGCAGCACAGCAAAGAAGGACTCATCCAGGCTGGAGAAACTGATCAGGAAGGCTAGCTCTGTGGTCGGCATGAAGCTGGACACTCTGGTGTCAGTGGCAGAGAAAAGGACACTAAAGAAACTGCTGGACATTATGGACAATGCTGGTCATCCTCTGCACACGGCCATAAACAAACAGAAGAGTCTGTTCAGTGACAGGTTGCTTCTCCCAAAGACAAGAACCAACAGACTTAAAAACTCCTTTGTCCCACACGCCATCAGACTGTTTAACTCCTCTCTGGAGGGGAGAGGGAGGGGAAACAGGAGGACAAAGGAGGGGGGAACAACTAAACTGTAGTGCCTCTTCACTTCACTGTGCAATACCTTTTGTGCAATACTTTTGTTAATAGTCAACAGTGCAATAGACTTCAATACTTGAAATGTGCAATTCACTTGTATTTTCACTTGTATTTTATTTTTATTTTTTATTCCTATTTATTCTATTTATCCCCTTTGTATATTTTATTTATATATGTCTCTGTTTTTATATGTGTGTATATATAATATTCTGCTCATGCTCTGTAATTTCTGTCGGTGCTGTGCTTTTGGAAACCGAATTTCCCAGAGGAACCCACCCGAGGGATTAATAAAGTTTTATCTTATCGTATCTTGTTTTTATCTCATGGCTTTTCTGTTTTTAACATAGAGATTTGTGATGCTGTGTTTTCTGGCCACAGTCCTGTGATGTTTGAAGTTCCTCTTGCCTTTTCAACAGTCTTTGACCAGATCTGTAAGATCCCAGATTTTTTAAGCAGCCAGACTGAGGAACTGAGCTAATGGTTTTATTCCACCTGTCGGACTGCTTTGGACACTGTGGCTCCATTAAAAACCAGGCTGCCTAAAACTAAATCTGAGCCCTGGCTGAACGACATGACCCGAGC
Organism: Pelmatolapia mariae; assembly: GCF_036321145.2. Taxonomy (NCBI): domain Eukaryota; kingdom Metazoa; phylum Chordata; class Actinopteri; order Cichliformes; family Cichlidae; genus Pelmatolapia; species Pelmatolapia mariae. The sequence continues at coordinate 8,170,357 of NC_086235.1, read as the reverse complement.
TGTCAGACGCGACTGCCGTCGAGCTGAGTGGAAGTGGAAAAAGGACAAACTACAAGTGTCATTCCAGATGCTGAAGGACTGTTGGCGTCAATATCAAAGAACTGTAAAAGATGCCAAAAGAAAACACTTATCTGACATTATTTTGTCTAACTGCCACAACCCGCGTGTTTTATTTAAAACTATTAACTCTGTTCTTAGTGCACCATATACTGACTGTATCGAGCCCTCATCAGAAGCCTGTGAAAATTTTTTTACACTTTTTTATTGAGAAGGTCTCCTCCACAAGGGCTCAAATCTGTCCTTGTGCTCATGACCCCTCAGTCTCTGTTTCCTGCTCTGCTGTCTTTGACAGGTTTGAGCCTGTGACTCTGTCCTTTCTAAAGGAGACTGTTGGTTGTCTTAAGCCTGCAGGTTCTCCAAATGATGCTGTCCCTCCTCGACTTTTAAAAGAGGTGTTACCTACAGTTGGTCCTTTGGTTCTTGAGCTGGTAAACCATAGTCTGATGTCAGGCGTTGTCCCTAAAGATTTTAAGCATGCAGTAGTCAAACCCCTGATTAAAAAAACTGCTCTTGATCCTACAGTTCTTGCAAATTACAGGCCTATCTCCAAACTACCTTTTCTTTCTAAAATTCTTGAAAAGGTAGTTGGCAGGACGAACTTTTTGTGTCAGTCTCGGTGACTATGTGTCGTCCTCCGCTCCTCTCTTGTGTGGTGTCCCACAGGGCTCAGTTCTAGGCCCCCTCCTCTTCTTTTTATATCTGCTTCCTCTTGGTTCTGTACTGAGAAAGCACGGCATTGCTTTCCACTTTTATGCTGATGACTGTCAGATCTATGTCCCTCTAAAGAAAAAAGGCAGATACCTTACACAGCCATTACTTCAGTGTCTCGACAAAATTAAGGCTTGGATGTCTGTTAACTTTTTAAAATTCAATGGGGCGATCGTGGCTCAAGAGTTGGGAGTTCGTCTTGTAATCGGAAGGTTGCTGGTTCGAGCCCCGGCTTGGACAGTCTCGGTCGTTGTGTCCTTGGGCAAGACACTTCACCCGTTGCCTACTGGTGGTGGTCAGAGGGCCCGGTGGCACCAGTGTCCGGCAGCCTCGCCTCTGTCAGTGCGCCCCAGGGTGGCTGTGGTTACAATGTAGCTTGCCATCTCCAGTGTGTGAATGTGTGTATGAATGGGCTGATGACTGGATATGTAAAGCGCTTTGGGGTCCTTAGGGACTAGTAAAGCGCTATATAAATACAGGCCATTCACCATTTACAGGCCATAAAAAGACAGAGGTAATGGTTTTTGGTAGCCCCACTGAGACCCCCAATGTGTATGTAGATTCCCTGGCCCAGTATGTTAAGCCAACTGTCACAAACCTGGGGGTCAAAGTGGACTGTGATCTGAAGTTTGAAAATCAGATTAAGGCAGTGGTAAAATCTAGCTTCTTTCACCTCAGGCAGCTGGCAAAAATAAAGCCAATTCTTTCACGGCAGCACTTTGAGACAGTGATCCACGCCTTTGTTAGCACTCGGCTGGATTACTGTAATGCACTTTATATTGGGGTCAGTGCATCATATATTAGTCATCTACAGAGGGTGCAAAATGCCGCAGCTCGTCTTTTAACTGGCACTCGAAAGTTTGAGCACATTTCCCCTGTTTTAGCTTCACTTCACTGGCTGCCTATTTCTTTTAGGATTCATTTTAAAATTATTTTATTTTCTTTTAAAGCTCTTGATGGCCTCGCCCCATCTTATCTCTCTGAGCTGCTACAGCCTTATACACTCACCGCTCTCTCAGGTCAGCTGATCAGCTGCTCCTGAATGTAACCAGGACTGGGCGTAAACTTAGAGGAGATCGTGCTTTTGCTGTAGCAGCTCCAAAACTGTGGAACGAGCTTCCTTTAGAGATTAGACAGGCCACTTCTTTACCTGTTTTTAAGTCACTCTTGAAAACCCACCTCTTTACCCTGGCCTTTGACACCACGTGAGATGTTGGTTTTTATTTTTATTTCAGTTGTTTTTAGGTCATTCGATGCTGTTTTATCTTGTTTTTAATTTAATATAGGGCTGTTTTAAGTTTATTTATTATGTGTTTTATTTATTTATTTTTGCTGTTTTCTGTTATTTTATTGTTTTAATGTATTTTCTGTACAGCACTTTGTTCCTGTGCTGGGTATTTTAAAGTGCTTTATAAATAAAACTGGATTGGATTGGAAACTGTATTCACGGCAGGTGCTTCCTGTTGCTGCCGGACGCCCGCTTATCTCAGAACATCAGCAGCATGTCTTAAGGTACACTGTCACTTGTGCAGACACAATTTTGCAGTTGCAAGCAAAACATGATTAAACTTTCACCTATAAATGAGTCTATCTACTGTGTGTGTGTGTGTGTGTGTCTCGACCTTAAATGCTCTCTCATCTCACCCGTTGCACTTCTGACCTTTCACCAGAACAGAGGCTCATCCTTACATGTAATAAACTAACTGGAACTATATATGTAATATGTTGAATAAATGTTTTAATCAAGAACCTCTACTAAAAGTTTAATCAAAAGATATAAATGAATAAAAGAAAATAATGAATAACCTGGTTATTAAAATAGCATCATCCAAACAGCTCCTCAAAGTAACTTACACTTAGATTCTGCTTTAGTTTCACTTTCGCAAGCACGCTCAAAAGCCTGCACTTCCTGTCTGCTTGGGCACAGAGTTAGGCCTTTCTTTTATAATACAATGCAATCTGCATATAAACATTTAAGATTCTAAATTCAACTCAACAGTTTAAAGTGGTTATAACTGCACCTGTAATAAAGGCTGATATGATACCAGTATGTTTAAACATCTGAATGCAATATCAATATTAATTATTAATGTAATGGTAAAGATGATTATAAAAATAGCAGCAAAATATCTCTCTAATCTCCACATTGGATGGCTAGACGGACCCCCTGAATTAATCATCTGAAATCTTTTTATTCCTTTATTCCACTGCATTCAGACATCTCTGTGCATCTAAATTTATATATAGATATCAAAACACACATACACTCATATCTGTACAATTTGTTAATATCTTCATTGTCTCCAATAATGTTACACCTCAGTGCTTTCATTTGAACCCCAAGTGTCATTGTCTTTGAAAAAGCACAGAGTATAATGCATCTATTTTGCAAAAATAAATAATACAATAAATGTTAAAAGACTTTCAAAAGGGTACCCTGTTTTTCCCTTCGTCGTATCGTACAAACAGAGATAATATAATTATCTGAGGAACAATTGTCAATAAGCAGAGAAGTTATTAAAATATTATTGCAAGACATGGAAACAGCTGATGTTGTTCCCAAATTAGGAACAATATTTTAAAATTACTTCACAATTCCTCTTGCACTTCAGATTGTTACAAACTATCAGACTATAAAGAAAGTCAGAAAATGGACAACCTCAGCTTATAAAACTGCTATTTTTTTAACCACAAACCACTGGATCAATTTCAAGGGTTTTGCACTTGATTTTTATTTAACCATAAAACACTGCAGAGATGCAAAGAAATAATCATTATAACAGTGTGCAAATACTATGTGTCCAAGCTATAGACATCTCTGAAGCAACACTTTAAGAAACTCCTGCATAGCTGCGGGGTGCACAGTCCACATTTCACAGTGACAGCACAAAGACCCACACAGCTGGATTTGGATATTTAACATTCTTTCAGTAAAAATTAAACCCTGCATGAGTCCATGAATATCTGGCATTAATCAGATGAAAGCCTCTGCTGTAGCACCCTGTCATCCATTCATCTAAGAGATGTAACCAAGATACTGCCTCTATTAGATAACTATTTTTGAAAAAAAGGACCAATCAAAGGGGTCATGATACAAGATATGTTAAAGCAAGATGGGAAATAGTGGGCAATCTATCCTTAACAAGAGAGGAATGGGACGGGATTTGTAGGCAACAGTGGTCGGTAACAAGCTCCCCCTTGTGGAGGGAATTCAGTTGGAAGAATGTAATTCGTTATTTTAATACCCCGGCGCAAAAATTCAATTATTCTCACAACACAACATGCTGGAGGCAATGTGGACATGTAGCAGCAAATCATTTCCACATTTTTTGGGAATGTCCTCGTGTGGTTCCATTTTTGAAGGAAATACATAAGGTCCTGGAAACAATCTTCCAAAAGAAAATACAATTCTATTTTGCAGTATTGTACCTAGGTAACTTAGAGAGTCTTAATCTATGCAAACCGGATAAATACTTGTGCAGTGTGCTGTTGGTAGCTGCCAAAAAGACCATTACCCGCCATTGGCTTAAAGAAGAAAGAGGAAAGAACAACTTTTAGGCTAAAGTTGCAGGCGGACACATTTGAGGATTACTGGTTGAAATGGATGAAATATATACAAAATGTGAGGTCCGATTTTGTATAATCTCATTGTATAATCTGGTTTTTTGTTAGGTGTTTTTTTGTTGTTTCTGTTTGCTGGTGTTTTTTGTGTTGTTTTGTTTTGTTTTTGTCTGTTGTTTTTCTTTCCCTCCTCCCACGGTGATTAAGTTGTATTGTTGTTCATGTAGTATAAATAAGAAAAACCAATAAAACATAAAGAAAAAAAGAAAAAAAAAGAAAAATAATCTTTAACATCTAATTAATTTCAAATTTTTAATGTCAGATTTTACACAGTCAGGTGTAGCAGAGTTTGATGATGAAGGGAATGTGTGCAGTTTTGGTGCTCCGTAAGTTCTGTGCTGAACAGCGTGGCTGACTCTTTGTATCTACTATTGCCTCCACAGTCTGAGTCCACACAGGTAATGAGCCATTATGACCAATTATGGAGTCCACTGCCAGCTCACGCTTTTTTGAGGTTATGTCAAAAGTTTTCTTGGAAATAAACACGGACTATTTGTTTAGGCAGTCTGTGTCAATGGGCTCAGTCAGTGGTCACGTTGTCTTATTACAATGAACACATGCAGTGTAGTTTATTTTGAGTTAATCCAGCCTTCTACCTGCAAGAAATCTTTAGTGCAGTATGTAATCTGCTTCTGAAAATAGCTCCCAGCAAGAAGAATTTCTTCTTTCAGCTCTAATCCGTGAAAAAAAGACAAAAAAAAAAAACTTGGTTGGTCTGTTCATTGTCACCGCTCTGATGTCAGGTGTACATGATTGGAGGATTTGGGGTTGGGTTCTCTGCTCATTCATCACTGCAGATTTTAGTTGTGTGGATGCCCTAAAGGGCTTCCACACAATTGTTTTCCTGTTTCTCTTTATTGTGTGGATGCCCTCAAGGGCTTCCACACTATTGAGTTCCTGTTTCTCTTTATTCTTTATTCCACTATTTACTAGTTGCTTCCGTACACTTTTTGGCACTTAACTACTCCCTCAGTTTTCAGCCGATTTTCTCCGTTCAAACTCTAAACTGTTCTGCTCTTTCTGCTAATGCCGGCTATGACTTTTGGTGTTTATTACTATTATACTTTTTAAAATATTACACTTTTTTCCTTTAATTTGTCCCATTGAAATGAATGGAAATCTTCAGAAATTCTGCTAAAACTTGCTTGTTTTTGAAACTTAACTACTTCCTCATACTTTCACCTAGAAACTCCATTCAAACTTTAAAATGTTCTCAGATTATTGGGCTATTCCTGTATGATTCAGCTTTTTCAGATCTTCTACCATTTTAATCTTATACCTCTTTATGTTTTCAGTTGCAAAATTGTGATTTTTCAGAAAATACATGCATTGTTATGGTTGCTATGCAATTAACTCAGAGTGTGCACTTGTCCTTTCTGAATTTTCTCTTCATGTCTGAACAACTTCTTGCTACTCGCTCAATTTTCACTCAACCCCCACAAATTATACATCAAAACGTAGGTATTTTTGTTGGCTTTCAGAAAATGTCAGTATCATTCTTGTGGAATTTACAGATTTTTTGCAAATCTCTTCAGAGCAACACAAAGTTTGAAAACTCTCCATAGAAAGTCAATGGAGAGTTTGTTCAAAATCAGCGCTGGATTTCTCTAATGACAGGCATTTTCAAATCGTCATATCTCCTTAATGAAACAAAGTGGAGACATGAGGCTTGTGCCAATATATCTTTAGACACTCCTGATGCTCACAATTCAAGAAGTTTTTTCTCACCTATTACCGTTCTGAGATGAGTTACACTTGTTTGAGGGTAGGAAATTTGTCATTCGCTCAGATTTCTTCAGATTTCAAACTCTGGAAATGCAGCACTTTTTTCTCTCGTCATATCTTTTTGATGGATTTCCACAGAGACCTGAAAATTTCCATGACTGTTCACCAAAGCCTGCTGTTTCTTACGGTGAAAGAATGATTTTGATGGTCCATATAGATTTAGAGTTACAAAACGTTGTTTGAGGGCAAGTCAAGGCAGTTTTTCTTCGCCTCTACTCAGTTATGGTGTATTACAAGTCATATATCTTCAATAATTTATATTTTATCTCTGAATTATAAAGACCTGCAGATTCCCCCATCTCTTCTGAACAAAACGGTGTCAGAATGAGCGTTCTAGCCCCTACGGTTAGGAAATTATGGCCATTTGTTCGAGGGGAATCCTGAATGTGAGAAATACACTGAAGAAGACTCATACTTCTCTCTGTGTCTGTGTGTGTAAGGGCTGATTACAGCAGGTGCAGCCAATTTAGCTGACCTAGATATACCAAGTCCAGAGTCTTAACAGCCACTGTTCCCTTTACTCTCTGTGTATATGTGTGTGTATCAATATTTCTCCCATGTTAAAGTATTAGTCCTCCATAATAGTATTTCTGCTAAATCAAAGTACTTCTACTACATCTTAGTACTTCTGCTCAATCATAGTAATTCTGGGAAATCATAGTATTTTTGCCAAATCATGGCATTTTTTTGCCAAATCATGTTATTTGTGCCCAATTAAAATTTCTGTTATGTTATAATATATCTGCTGATTATAGTATATGTGCCAAATCGTAGTATTTGCGCCAAAAACATAGTATTTCTTGCCAAATCATGGTATTTGTGCCAAATCATGGTTTTTGTGTCAAATCATGACATTTCTGATATGTTATAGTATTACTAGTAGCTAGAGGTATTTCTGTTATGTTATAGTATATGTGCTGAATATAGTATATCTGCCAATTCATAGTATTTATCCCAAATCATAGTATTTATGCAAAATTTCAGTATTTCTGCTAAAAAGCAGAAATAGTACCTTTTAGCAGAAATTTCTGTCAAAAGATATTATTTATGTTAAAACATAGTATTTCTGCTAAATCATAGTATTTGTGCCAAGTCACAGTATTTGTACCCAATCATAGTATTTCTGCCATATGATTGTATTTGTGCCAAATCATGGTATTTTTTTGCCAAATCATGTTATTTGTGCCCAATTAAAATTTCTGTTATGTTATAATATATCTGCTGATTATAGTATATGTGCCAAATCATAGTATTTGCGCCAAAAACATAGTATTTCTTGCCAAATCATGGTATTTGTGCCAAATCATGGTTTTTGTGTCAAATCATGACATTTCTGATATGTTATAGTATTACTAGTAGCTAGACGTATTTCTGTTATGTTATAGTATATGTGCTGAATATAGTATATCTGCCAAATCATTGTATTTATCCCAAATCATAGTATTTATGCAAAATTACAGTATTTCTGCTAAAAAGCAGAAATAGTACCTTTTAGGAGATATTTCTGTCAAAAGATATTATGTTAAAACATAGTATTTCTGCTAAATCATAGTATTTGTGCCAAATCATAGTATTTGTACTAAGTCATAGTACTTGTGCCAAATCATAGTATTTGTACCCAATCATAGTATTTCTGCCATATCATCGTATTTGTGCCAAATCATGGTATTTGTGCCAAATCATGGTATTTGTGCCAAATCATGTTACTTGTGCCCAATTAAAATTTCTGTTATGTTATAGTATTACTACTAAGTCGTAGAATTTCTGTTGTGTTATAGTATATCTGCTGATTATAGTATATGGGCCAAATCATAGTATTTATAGCAAATCATAGTATTTGTGCTAAAACGTAGTATTTCTGCCCAATTGTAGTATTTGTGCAAAAACATACTTATGCAAAATCACACTATATCTGTTATGTTATAGTATTACTACTAAGGCATAGTTTTTCTACCAAATCATAGTATTCCTTCAAAATCGTAGTATTTGAGCAAAATCGTAGTATTTGTCCTAAAACATACTATGTCTGCCAAATCATAGCATATGTTATGTTATAGTATTACTACTAAGGCATAGTATTTCTACCAAATCATAGTATTCCTTCAAAATCATAGTATTACTGCAATTTCATAGTATTTGAGCGAAATCGTAGTATTCGTGCAAAAACATACCATGTCTGCAAAATCACATTATAACTGCTATGTTATAGTATTAGTACTAAGGCATAGTATTTCTACCTAATCATAGTATTCCTTCAAAATCATAGTATTACTGCAGTTTCATAGTATTTGAGCAAAATCATAGTATTCGTGCAAAAACATACTATGTCTGCAAAATCACAGTATATCTGTTATGTTATAGTATTACTACTAAGGCATAGTATTTCTCTCAAATCATAGTATTTGTACTAAATCATAGTACTTGTGCCTATTCATAGTATTCATACCCTATCATAGTATTTCTGCCAAATCATGGTATTTTTTTGCCAAATCATGGTATTTGTGCCAAGTTATAGTATTTGTGCCCAAGTAAAATTTCTGTTATGTTATACTATTACTACTAAGTCGTAGAATTTCTGTTATGTTATAGTATATCTGCTGAATATAGTATATGGGCCAAATCATGGTATTTATAGTAAATCATAGTATTTGTGCTAAAACGTAGTATTTCTGCCCAATTGTAGTATTTGTGCAAAAACATACTTATGCAAAATCACTGTATATCTGTTATGTTATAATATTACTACTAAGGCATAGTATTTCTACCAAATCATTGTATTCCTTCAAAATCATAGTATTACTGAAATTTCATAGTATTTGAGCAAAATCGTAGTATTTGTGCAAAAACATAGAATGTCTGCAAATCACAGTATATCTGTTATGTTATAGTATTACTACTAAGGCATAGTATTTCTACCTAATCATAGTATTCCTTCAAAATCATAGTATTACTGCAGTTTCATAGTATTTGAGCAAAATCATAGTATTCGTGCAAAAACATACTATGTCTGCAAAATCACAGTATATCTGTTATGTTATAGTATTACTACTAAGGCATAGTATTTCTGTCAAATCATAGTATTTGTACTAAATCATAGTACTTGTGCCTATTCATAGTATTCATACCCTATCATAGTATTTCTGCCAAATCATAGTATTTTTTTGCCAAATCATGGTATTTGTGCCCAATTAAAATTTCTGTTATGTTATGGTATTACTACTAAGTCGTAGAATTTCTGTTATGTTATAATATATCTGTTGAATATAGTATATGTGCCATATCATAGTATTTATAGCAAATCATAATATTTGTGCCTTCAAAATCATAGTATTACTGCAATTTTACAGTATTTGAGCAAAATCGTAGTATTTGTTCAAAAACATACTATGTCTGCAAATCACAGTATATCTGTTATGTTATAATATTACTACTAAGGCATAGTATTTCTACGTAATCATATCATCCTTCAAAATCATTGTATTACTGCAATTTCATAGTATTTGAGCAAAATCGTAGTATTTGTGCAAAAACATAGAATGTCTGCCAAATCGTAGTATATCTGTTATGTTATAGTATTACTACTACGGCATAGTATTTCTACCAAATCATAGTATTTGTACCCAAACATATCAGTTCAACTTATTTAACTCTTCTCAACAGCCCAACACCTCTTCTGCACCCCGTTTCAGCAGAATTGTGAGTTTTTTCACCCCTTTTCAGCACAAATCCCAGCTTTTTCAGGTGTTTTCAACAGAAATCTCTTTTTAGCAGAAATTCTGCTGATTCTCCTGTTTTCAGTGCATTGTTCTACTTCTTTACCTCTTTTCAGTAGAAATTCTGGTAATTCACCTATTTTAAGCAGAATTTTCAGCCTTTCACCTCTTATCAATACAAATCTCAGTATCTTCTGCTCATTTCAGAAGGAACCTTTTCACCTCTTTTCAGTACAACTTTGAACTTCTGTACCCCTTTTAAGCAGAATCTTTGCCTTTTCATCTCTTTTCAGCAAAAGATTCTGCTTTTTTACCTATTTTCAGCAGAAGTTTTCAGTTTCTTTACTGCCATACAATTTTTGCAGCTTTTCATCTTTTTCAGTCATTTTCAGCAGACAGCTTCAGCGTTCCGGCATCCACACAGCATTTTCGCAGGAAATGCAAACTTTTTCTAGTTCTTTATTATTCTGGTTGCTTCCGTACGTTTTTCGGCACTTAACTACTCCCTCAGTTTTCAGCCGATTTTCTCAGTTCAAACTCTAAACTGTTCTGCTCTTTCTGCTAATTCCAGCTATGACTTTTGGTGTTTATTACTATTATACTTTTTAAAATATTACACTTTTTTCCTTTAATTTGTCCCATTGAAATGAATGGAAAACTTCCACAATTCTGCTAAAACTTTCTTGGTTTTGAAACTTAACTGCTTCCTCATACTTTCACCTAGAAACTCCATTCAAACTTTAAAATGTTCTCAGATTATTGGGCTATTCCTGTGTGATTCAGCTTTTTCAGATCTTCTACCGTTTTAATCTTATCTCTCTTTAAGTTTTCAGTTCCAAAATTGTGATTTTTCAGAAAATACATGCGTTGCTATGGTTGCTATGCAATTAACTCAGAGTGAGTGCTGGTCTGTTCTGAATTTTCTCTTCATGTCCGAACAACTTCTTGCTACTCGCTCGATTTCCACTCAACCCCCACAAATTATACATCAAAACGTAGGTATTTTTGCTGGCTTTCAGACAATGTTACTGTCTTTATTGTGAGATTTACCATTTTTTCGCAATTCACCTCGAAGTGACACATAGTCAGGTTACTCCCCATTCAAAGTGTATAGGGAGGTTTTGAAATTCAGAGCTGAAATTCTGTAACAGGAGGCATTTTAAAATCGCCATATCTCTTGAACAAAGCAAAGTTAGGACATGAGGCTTGTGCCAATATATCTTCAGACACTCCTGACACTCACAGTGGAAGCAGTTTTTACATTCATCTTACCGTTGAGCAATGAATTACGTTTGTTTGAGGGGTGGAAATCTGTCCTCCTCTCAGTTCTCACACTCTGAAAATGAAGCCGTTTCTTCTCTCGTCATATCTCCGCGACAGAGGTACAAAGAGCTATGAAAATCGCAGTCAAAATACACCAAAGTCCGCTGATTCACCCAGTACAAGAATTATGCTGCTAGCCCTCCTAGTTTTTGAGTTAGACGACGTTTTGTAACTCCAAAAAACGGCGCTTTTCGCCGCTCACCGCGATCTATTTTCTGACTGCACAAATGTCTGTCTTTCAGCCGCCCGCCCCCTTGCCAGGTGGCGCAATCAGTAATGACACGGCTCTGCACCTCAAAGGTCGTGGGTTCAATCCCACCTTGGTCAACATTTGTTTTTTCACTACAAATTTATACACTATCACAGACCTGTCATTTATATTGATCATTTATTACAATTCTGCAAAGTTTTATCATTTTAGCAGCTTTTCTAATATGGACCGAAATACATACAAGTACCCAGCCTAATGAAGCAGACAGAGGCAGTAGCTCTCATTGGTGAATTTGAGCAGAATCAGGTTGTTCTTTCATTTCATTTCTTTATTTATTTCATACATGGTTGAACAGTGTTTCTTTTTCTACATACAGAACCTTCTGCCTCTTTTCAGCAGAAATTCTGCTCATTCACCTCTTTTCAGCGCAACGTTCTGCTTCTTTGCCACTTTTCAGCAGAAATTCTGCTCATTCACCTCTTTTCAGCGCAACGTTCTGCTTCTTTGCCTCTTTTCAGTAGAAATTCTGCTCATTCACCTCTTTTCAGCGCAACGTTCTGCTTCTTTGCCTCTTTTCTGCAGAAATTCTGCTGATTCATCTCTTTTCTGCAAAATTTTCAGCCTTTTCACCTTTTTCAATGCTTTCATCTTTTTCAAATCATAGAGTTCAAATCAAAATATAGTATTTTTACCAAAGCATTGTACTTGTACGAAGTACAGTATTTCTGCCAAATCATAGAATTACTGCAATTTCATAGTATTTTGAGGAATCCCTTTTGTTATAGTATTACTTCTAAGTCATATTATTTCTGCTTTGTCATAGTATTTGTACTGAAACATAGTATTTCTGCCAAATCATAGTATTACTGCTATTTCATAGTATTTCCGCTGTATTACGTAGTGGCAAAGTAGGAGGCTGACTGTTACTAAGTGCATCAGTGTACATAGGTCATCTCTTGTGTTGGAGTGCCCTCTTGTGGCGCCTTTTGGGTAGTGCCTTAGTAAACGTGAAGTAGTGGTATCAGACTGGTTTGTAGTGGAGGAATTTGTTGCCAGTTTCTTTCATCTTTAATCCGTATTCATGTTGTAATGTAGTAGTACCACAATATGGAAGTTTTGGCACAAATACTTTGATTTGGTATACGTTAGCTTCTTCACCCCTTTTCAGCGAAATTTTCATTTTTTTTCACCCCTTTTCAGCACAAATTCCAGCTTTTTTGGCTGTTTTCAGAAAAAAAAACTCTTTTCAGCAGAAACTCTGCTGATTCATCTCTTTTCAGTGCAAGTATCTGCTTCTTTGCCTCTTTTCTGCAGAAATTCAGCTGATTCACCTCTTTTCTGCAAAATTTTCAGCCTTTTCACCTCTTATCAGCACAATAAATTTGCAGAAATATATACAAGTACACAGCCTGATGAAGCAGACAGAAGCAGTACCTCTGATTGGTGAATTTGAGCAGAACCAGGTTGTTCTGCCTCTTTTCAGCAGAAATTGTGCTGATTCACCTCTTTTCAGCGCAATGTTCTGCTTCTTTTCCTCTTTTCTGCAGAAATTCTGCTGATTTACCTCTTTTCTGCAAAATTTTCAGCCCTTTTACGTGTTATCAGGACAATTCTCAGCAGCTTCTGCTCATTCCACCATAATTGTCAGTCTCTTCATCTCTTCCTTTGTCAGAGTGACTTTGGCACAGTGAGATGAGTTGCTGCCTTGAGCCCAGGAGGGCCAGGTTCAAATCCTGCTTAGGACAACATTTTTTTTTCACCACCATACAACTTTTGCTACTTTTCATCTTTTTCAGTTTTTCAGCCGACAGCTTCAGCGTTAAGGCATCCACACAGCATTTTCGCAGGAAATGCAATTTTTTCTAGTTAGATTTGTTTGTCCGTGGGAACTGTGGGAACCTTAAATTACATTTTGGATGTAAACATAAAGAAGAGCGTGAAGGGGTGTGAAGAAAAACTGATTTTAAACTTTGTTTTTTTTAACTGGACTCTGGTGCCATCCTGTGGCTGCTATGAAACAAAAGTGAAGTAATGAAAATAAAAAGTGTTCTCAGTTTTCCTTGTTTACCAAACTTCTCACAGTGTGAGATAATAAAAGGAGGATGTTGAAGGCAGCAGCGCTCCACCTGCACTATACACACTATACAATTTTTTCATTACAGATGAGTTTTGTTTTTTTGTTTTGTTTTGTTTTTTTTTTTTTTTATTTCTTTTTTTTTTGGGGGGGGGGGGGGGTTAATTCCCACCTATGCTTCTATTTTCTATATTAAAAAAACAACAGGCGTTATGCAGGTTTACTGTGATCAAAACTTCAGACTCACAGTGAAACATCATGCTGTGTAACACGATACACCAGTGTAAAGTTCAGGAAAGTTTCTTCATGGTTCAGAGGCTGCTCGGCAGAGGATGATTTAAAGATGTGTGTGAAATGGGCTGTTATGATTGGTCAGAAAATGTGATGACGGTTGCCTTTTTATAAAGAGTAGCCTTTCCTTTTTGCCAGGGGTCGTGGCCGCTAAAGAGCGTTTCCCTGAGCCTTAAAACTGCAAAGACGGCACGGCGCTGTCACGCTGATGGCCCGGGAGACAACGTTGGTGAGTCGGAAACTATTGCCTGGATGGCAAAACTGCCAGTAGGCAGGAGAATGCCAGGAAGGGTTTGTTCATATGAAATAGGGAAAAAAACAATACAAAGCATTAAACCATGTTAAAAACACAACAGCCTTTATAAATGCAGTTTGGACCACAGTTTGGACCAGTTATTTATTTGTAAAAAATGTTTGGAATCATGTATGATTTTCGTTCCACTTCTCGCGTGTACACCACTTTGTATTGGTCTTTCACGTGGAATTCCAATAAAATTGATTCATGTTTGTGGCTGTAATGTGACAAAATGTGGGAAAGTTCAAGGGGGCCGAATACTTTTGCAAATCACTGTAAAATAGAAAAAAATACAAAGCATTAAAAAATGTTAAAAACACAACAGCCTTTATAAATGTAGTTTGGACCCGGAAGCAAGTTTCATCAGGTCATCACTTAAAGACTGGATATTGTCAAGAGGAGAAATATTTTACTGCTATTATTTGCTGCTATTTTTATAATCATCATTACCATTTCATTATTAATAGTGATGTTGCATGCGGATGCATTCAGATGTTCAAACATATTGGTATTATATTAGTCTTTATTACAGGTCCAAGAAGAACCACTTTAAACTGTTGAGTTGAATCTATAATTTTAAAGGCTTTTGAATGTTTTTATATTCTTACACTGAAGTCTTCAGTGGGTGAGAAACTGAGCTGCAGGGACAGGAAATACTCTGTGCCAAAATGAGAAAGGAAACACTTCTGCAAGGCATGCTTCTGCAGAAGCGAAACTGAAACCAGAGTCTAAGTGCAAGTTAAGAGTAGGGTGTCTTTTATGCATTTATCGCTGATTAAGCTTTAAGTAGTTGTATTAGATTGAAACATTTGTTTTATACATTTCACATATAAGTCAAGATCAGTACACACAGGATGGCCTTAGCCTGATTGCTTAAGCGGAGGTCAATTAAGGTGCAGCGTGTATGTACAGACATACACACATGCACACACATAGTTTCAGTTGTGCTGGCCTTCTGTCTAGTGGAAAGGTTACAAGGTCTAGCTGGGGAGCTGAGAGGTGAAACAAAGTGCAAGCAGAGGCTGACACATACACACACACACATCGTAGATAGACTCAGTTATATAGGTAAAAGTAAATCTTATGTTTTGCTTGCAGCTGCAAAATTGTGCGTGCATATGTGACTGTTTGAGAAGCAGCTGCAGGATGTTCTAGACTGATAAGCGAGCGTCCGGGGACAACAGGAAGGCACCTGGATGGAGACGCGACGATGTTCTTTTTAAACTATGTTAAAAGTCATTGTGGTTTTGGACTGACGTATGTTTTACTGAATCTGCTTGGCAACAGAAGGGGGGGGGCTGTACTGTTTCACCCCTATAAATATTGTGTTCTGATTATTGTAAGAGAGTTCAACACTGAATCTGTACAGTGTTGGCTCCACGCTGCGTGTATTCATTAAAATGTCGTCTAATTGCACCCGGCCGGATCAGTGGTCGTTATTTTGGTCTACCTCCTCAATTTCGGAACCCTTAACATTTGGGGGCATCGTCCGGTGAGAGGGGAATTTTGGAGGTGTAGACGAAGAGATCCGGGGTCCGTGGTGATTAGACGGGCAGACGCTAGTCAGTGGTGAAAGTGAGGAGGCATTCCCCAGGGCATTTAAAGGTAAGACACTGCCTGTTGAAATATATTTCCAAAAGGTGTCACATTGGGCATGTCAAATTAAAGCCTAATCACTGAAATTACTGGTGAATGTCTGTTTTGATTTTGGTGAAAATCTCATGGAAACTGAAGTTGAAGTAATGATAAAGAAATGAAAGTGATAGAGTGACAGTACTGAGTTAAAGAGAATAAAGGAAAAGGAAAAGAGTTAAAGTGAGTTTGAGTCTCACGTAGAAAGTAGGGAATTTGGTCATTTTTGTGGGTTCGAGTCCCATTGGTCATACAATCCTGAAGAAGTTTCTCGGAGGTGACGCTCCCTGCTGGATAGAGAAATTTATCCTTCACCTACCCTGAAGAGTAGGGATAGTTTCGGGCAACATCCGAGGAGTACTGGGGAATCTCCGAAATTGTTGGGGATTGTCCTTAATCTTAATTCTGGTTCGGATTTATAGATTGTTGTTCAAATTACTCTAAATTGTTCTAGGACGACAGCGGCGTCTGTTAAGAAGCGCATTTTCTCCTTGGTAACGCTTGCGCCTGGGCAGGACGCTGACCCTTGACCTACCGGCGAGTAGGGATAGTACCGTCGACAGCGGGGAAGGAATGTTGGGAACCTTCAAAATTGCTAGGAGTTCGAGTCTCCTATCTGCGCTTGTTTGGCTACTGGTAAATTAAGTTAGGGTTAGAAATCTGGACAGAGCAGTTCGAGTCTGGCCTGGTGAATTGGTCGCAAAAAAGCAGAGGCTTTACCGGTTGGACCGTTAGGATAAATTCATCTAAATTATGTAGGAGCTATATAAGGCCTAAAATCTGTGCAGTTGTATTTATAAGACGTCTGTGTAAAATAATGTATAAACAGTGGTGTGTGATGAGTCTGACTGAGTGACAGGATGCTACAGTCCTGTGAGTTATTTTTAGAGAGCCTGTGAGAATGCAAATGAGGAGCGGTGACGCGCATGGAGAGTGTTGCTTTCAGTTTAGAGTGTGATTGAGCTTTATAACTATTGTTTGACAAATGGCTAAAAGCCTGTGACTGAGATGCTGGATTGCTCACTACAATTGTATAAATAGAGTGTGAATTGATTACTGTAGATGTATAGGAGTTGACTGACTTTTGATAGATATATATAGATTGAGTGCATTGTACAGTACCTAAGACCAATATATTATTTTAAAGTAGTAACCTATCTTGAGCCACAAATGCTGGTGTGTTTTATTTTTTCAGTTATGTGTGTGCTGTGAGAATGATTAGAGGTTTAAATTGTTTTTCTTTGACTTGCTTTTATGATTATGAAAAGCATGTCTAAAATACTCCTAGGAGAGTGTATTTTGAGTGATTTTAACTGTGTGAATGATGTAAGTATTTGAGTGACTGTGCGTGATTTGTATAAAATAAGTAAATAGGTAATAATAACACTAGGGAGGTTGATAGTAGAGTGAGTGAAAAAGTGGAAGTGTGAGAGAAAAGGCAGTGTGTGTGAGACGATTCATGATGTCTGAAAGAGGTTAGAATATTTAAAAGTGTGCAGGAAATAAAGGTGTATTTTAGATTAAGATTAGTAGAATTAAAGAGGGTCTGTAGACTATAAATACGATGAAAAACAAAAGAGTTAGATTAGTCTGAAGAAACAGGAAATATGGCTCTGTGTGCCTGTGTGTGTGTAACCGGGGCTGCATGCCCATAAAAGGAACGGAGTGTGTGAAGAGAGAACCCAGAGAGAGAGACGAGTTAAACTCTGGGTGGAGAAAGCACAGAAAAGAAAAGAAATGAAAAGGATATTAATTGTATGCTTTAGTGTGTTAATACAGGTGGACTTCTCTCAACCTGGAACCCTGAGTACAGCAGCAAAAGCATAGATCAACACAATTGGGAAAAACAGGCCACTCTTTGGCTAAAATTTATAGCTTGACCTGACACTTTGTCCTTTGAAGCTCAAAGGCCAGTTAATCTCCTGATGAAGACCGATAGAACATCGTGGATCAACAGCAGACAAAAGGAACCGAACCATTAACACTGACGACACCAGCATCAGCATGTAAGAAATTCACCTGATGACAACATGTACTGTGAATTACAGGCTGGGCAGTTGAACAGTGGGATAAAGAACTGTGGAAAAGCATTGGGCATTGAGTGTCATGTTTGCCATGCTTGAAGTAATTTTGGAAGAGAAGACTGAAAAGATGACTGGAGAAGAACAACAGAGCAAATGAAAAGAAGATTGACTGACGACTCCAGAAGCAGAATGGAGGAAACCCCGTGATAAAGTATGCAGGGGGAAACTGGAGGCTGGTAAAGAGCAGTGTGACTGGACTGGGGGCACTGAGTCGAAGGCACTAAACGTGATATTTTGCCAGACTGGAACTTAACTTAAAAGAAGAATACTGAAACATCAAAACAGAGAAGAAACAGACGGTGTTTGTTGGAACTTTGAAGCCCGGACAGGACACTGTGAAGAGAGGGACCAAGGTCAGGTGAAGCAGGACAAGTTTGACTGCGAGAATACAGGATATGTTTGGGTTGAAATTGAAGGCTGGACTTGTGATGGTTTAGGGAGGTCCACCACGTCATAACAAACAGGTAAATAATAGAAAAGGTAAAAATAATGAAAGTAAAAAACTGACAACTACATTAATGAATAGAAAACACACATGCACAAATTGTTACATGTGAAATTATTTTTGGAGAGAAGCAGAAGTGAGATAGTTTGAATCTAGAACTCAGAGGAAAGACGCATTAAGTAAAGCTGATTACAATTTAAGATGCAATGAAGAAACAGCTTACACTGCATTTACATGACCCCATAACGCAAGGAAGAACACGCTTACATACATGACATAAGTTGGTATTTCTGACCAGAGAAAGAGAAATGGGTCGTTTAGGTACCCGTGATAATAATGAAAACGTTTCAGTTTTGTTATTTTCAGGAGCAAAGCAGACCTGGACCAATTCTCCACAGCAGCGGTCAGAAGAAATTATAGGTTAACATCAATGGATATGTTAAGGCAAGTTTCTGGTTGAATTGTTCACAGCATGATGTGTCCAGGAACCTGAAAGCAAGCCCTAACTCCTGGCTGAAGACCAGGAGGGCTGTTATTTAAGGTGGGAAATCGAAAAGTTTGGGCTAGTAATTCGGGGAAGGAGAAAACTGACTGTTTAACTGGAGAATTGTGAAGGAGTCTGAAATACTGCAAAGCAACATATGCAAAACCATATATACAAACAGAAAATGCATTAATCTTAAGGAGACAAAGACAAGCTCGTGAAGATTAACTGATTAATGCAAAGATAGTGATTAAACTTGGCTAAAGGACACAAACACATGCAATTAAATCAGCTTGCTAATTGTATGAGTGATAGAATGGTGTGAATGTTTAATAAGATAGATTAAAGCTTGAAGTTGACTCAAAAGAAGCTGTATGACAAGGGAGTGAGTTATGGAAAAAACAAACAGAACAGTGATTAAATTAGTTTTTATAAGAGTGAGTGCTTTTGCGCTGAATGATCAAAGCAAGTGATTAGTATAGAAAGAAAATGAAAATAATTGAATGATGTGATAAGGTTTAAACATGCATTTTTCTTGTCACAGTAACTTCTTGAGAGATGACTCAGTATGCAAATTAGCTGGAGTGAGTGGTGAAGAAGACACTTCCTGTGTGCGTGTGAGACTCAGGCTTTCAGTGAGCAAACGGAGCAGGGACTGAGAAGGATTATTGGGTGAAATATATAATGGTAAAGTAACAGGATAATTGATTACGGTGGTCAGGTCTGTTCAGAGATGCAGATTTGGACAGGAAATTTATAATGTAGTGATGATACGTTGTTGTAATGGGTGTATATCTTATGCTGAATCTAAGTATGGTGAAGTGTCTAGGGAGACGTTGTGTGGAAAACGGTGCAGCTTTTGACGGGGTTTTCGGTGTGTTGAACTGGTGACATTTGGGATTGGTTAAGATTTGTGAGGTTGCTGTTTTTATTTTAATGGAAGGAGTTTTAATAAACATGGACATGTCGAAAAGGGCCCATAGTTTTTGTAGTAGTGCACTTAGAAAAAACCTGTCAGGTGATTTTGTTTTGTACTTTGATGAGCTAATAAGCAGCTCTCTTTTTCTCATTTTTGTTCTGAAGCAGGCCTGGAAGAGGGTGAGCAGCGCTGACAAAATTCTCGGGAGAACAAAATGTAAGGTGGGCTTTTCAGATTGTAATTGGCTGAAGAGGAGTCCATCGTGGGGACCTGATTGGCTGTGAGTCTCTGTCTAAAAGGATTGTAGCGATTCAATCCAGTCAAAAGCCTAAAGGACTATTTTCCTAAAAAGGACAACGAAATAAAACAAATGAGTGAGCTCATTTTGCTGATGTGGAGTATCTGATTATTTGGAGGCTCGAGATCAGCAAACATCATGTGTGAATGCGTGTGAGTGAATGTGAGTGACTGGACCAAAGAGGGGATGAATGAATGTGGACAAACAGTTTACCATGCCAGGAAGAGAAATGGGATGCTTTGTTTTGCTTTTGTCATAAGCAGGACAAGGGGGAGACTTAATTCGGGGGATGCTGACTTTTGAGTTGCTTTGAGGGAATTTCTGTTTTACTGACTGGGGTTAGATTCGTATTTTGCTGATATTTCTGCTGCTATTTTTTATAACCCATGTTACCATTAACAGAAGAAACACATGTTTCATATTTTGCTGCTATTTCTGCTGCTATTTTTTATAATGTATTTGCTTGATAATTGTGCTTTGTTGGGGTTTCTTTCTTATAACACGGATTGGATCATAAAGGGGGAGTTGGTTATGAAATGTAAAGTACAGTTCTGTTTCCAGGAATTTTCAAGGATCCAGATTTCGAAAGGAGCAAGGAGATGGGTCATGATGATTAAACTGATTTTATTCCTTAAACACAGGTTTTTAGGGCAAAATACCTGGGAGGAGGATGGCTGTAGTGTTTGAGTATTTAGAGAGATGATAAGCCTAACCTTTTTTCCCTTTAATTTCTTAAGCCTGGGTGATGCATTTTGAGTTTTATTTGGACACACATGTGAAGTCCAAATAAAAAGGGGGATTGAAATGGGTTTCAGTATGATTTTATAATTATTGGGGTTTGTTGATAATTTAGATATGGTAGCACTGAGGCAGAAATTGTTAGTTCTAAGAAAGGATTAAAATGAACTGAATTCTGTTCAGAAGATAAAATGTCGGTGCTCATAAGAAGTTGTACACCAAACTTAAAGGGAAACTGTGGGAATAATAATAATAACGGGGAAGATTAGTGAAATTTTGATGAGCAGAAATGTGTGATTTCTTTTGATTTGTAGAATAAGCTGTTATAATGTAGGCTTTAGAAACAGATATTAAATAGATTTATTGCTAGGATAGAGGACAGAGCGTATTAAGAGAGTGTTAAAAGTGTTGCTGACTCAAATGAATAATATTGGAGATTATATATGTAGAAATGATTTTTTCTTACACATTGCGATCGTGCTCATTAACAGAGTTGATGTTCGGTCCAGTTAAGGTCATAAGCTTCGACGAGCGCGATGTCTCAGTCGATAGATTGCGGGGGACTTGGAGCAACAGAAGGATAAACAGCATTCACGCTTACAAACACACATGATTTAAACATAGGTGAGGCCAAGGGCCTGGAATTGCTTTAGCTTTTATCTGAATTTGAGTGGGCCCACTAGCAAGTGACAGAAAGGAGGAACTGAATAGGAGTTTGCTTGCAACTAAACTGTGTGACATGTAAAATATTGCGATAACACATGCAGCTCTAAATTAGTCTTATTATATAAAATGCAGTTACAGAATAACAAATGCTTGTTGAAGTGACCAAGTTTTTGTTTAAAACAGAAGCAAAAGGGGAGAAAGCTTATATATTTTGGTTAAGTCTGATAAAGTATAGATTAGAGTGTACCATTACATTAAGAGCAGCAAAAATGAAATAAAATGATATATTAAAACAGGTTATAACACAGGAAATGGGAGTTCTAAAATACAGTTAGAGTTCAGCTTTTAGCTATGATGAAATTTATCTAGGAGCAATTAACTATGTGCTTACACTTAGTGATTAAAGTGGTTGTTTTTCTTTGATCCTTTAGTAGAATAAGTGTTTATGATGATTTTTCTTGTGAAAGGTGACGTTAAGGGAGAGCTCCGTGCAGCAGCGACAGTTTTGTGCACAGGAGCAACAGGAAGCACATGCAGAGACGTGAAAGCAGCGCTTTAAGAGTTTTACAAAATGATGAGGACTGTGGAATAATATATAGAGGTTCATGTTTTGAGTGATATTAGGTTGAATCAGGTTTGAATAAAGAGAGCAATTGAGGAACAGAGTAAGTTAGAGCCGGAGGAGGAAAAGCTGTTTTGTTTCCTTTGCAGGGCGCCAGATTTCCACGAGAGAGGGACCAAGGAAGAACCTAACTTTACCCATGGAGTGTTCTCAAGTGGGAGCAGGCCTTTTATTATTAAGACCACCTAGATGACATGGGGTTGTCTGGTCCGCTAAGTCACAGAATGCCAAGAGAGGGTCAGAGTGGGAAAAGTGATCCTAATGTACATGACGTCATGGGTGGATAGGGAAGCAGATGAATGGGCCAAGGAGTGACCCAACATAATGTATGGCGACCTCTGGTGGTCCAGAGGTCGAGAGAGGGAGTGTCAAGAGGAGAAATATTTTACTGCTATTATTTGCTGCTATTTTTATAATCATCATTACCATTTCATTATTAATAGTGATGTTGCATGCGGATGCATTCAGATGTTCAAACATATTGGTATTATATTAGTCTTTATTACAGGTCCAAGAAGAACCACTTTAAACTGTTGAGTTGAATCTATAATTTTAAAGGCTTTTGAATGTTTTTATATTCTTACACTGAAGTCTTCAGTGGGTGAGAAACTGAGCTGCAGGGACAGGAAATACTCTGTGCCAAAATGAGACAGGAAACACTTCTGCAAGGCATGCTTCTGCAGAAGCGAAACTGAAACCAGAGTCTAAGTGCAAGTTAAGAGTAGGGTGTCTTTTATGCATTTATCGCTGATTAAGCTTTAAGTAGTTGTATTAGATTGGAACATTTGTTTTATACATTTCACATATAAGTCAAGATCAGTACACACAGGATGGCCTTAGCCTGATTGCTTAAGCGGAGGTCAATTAAGGTGCAGCGTGTATGTACAGACATACACACATGCACACACATAGTTTCAGTTGTGCTGGCCTTCTGTCTAGTGGAAAGGTTACAAGGTCTAGCTGGGGAGCTGAGAGGTGAAACAAAGTGCAAGCAGAGGCTGACACATACACACACACACATCGTAGATAGACTCAGTTATATAGGTAAAAGTAAATCTTGTGTTTTGCTTGCAACTGCAAAATTGTGCGTGCATATGTGACTGTTTGAGAAGCAGCTGCAGGATGTTCTAGACTGATAAGCGAGCGTCCGGGGACAACAGGAAGGCACCTGGATGGAGACGCGACGATGTTCTTTTTAAACTATGTTAAAAGTCATTGTGGTCTTGGACTGACGTATGTTTTACTGAATCTGCTTGGCAACAGAAGGGGGGGGGCTGTACTGTTTCACCCCTATAAATATTGTGTTCTGATTATTGTAAGAGAGTTCAACACTGAATCTGTACAGTGTTGGCTCCACGCTGCGTGTATTCATTAAAATGTCGTCTAATTGCACCCGGCCGGATCAGTGGTCGTTATTTTGGTCTACCTCCTCAATTTCGGAACCCTTAACAATATCCAACCTGCTGTGGAGTTTTCATGCAGTACAGTTGTTATTATTAAACTCCTGTCACATTCTGAATGTTAAAATGAATAACATTCATATATGAAATAAAATTGTTTCAAGTAAACTGTATGTGGTGTTAAATAGACCAACAACAACAACCAATCCTGCAAGTGGACCTATTTTGGGGGGACTTGAGTATCATGTAAAGCACTGTGCAATGCTCTATGTGACAAATATTAAAAACT
Source organism: Pelmatolapia mariae (assembly GCF_036321145.2). NCBI lineage: Eukaryota > Metazoa > Chordata > Actinopteri > Cichliformes > Cichlidae > Pelmatolapia > Pelmatolapia mariae. The sequence goes on along the minus strand of NC_086235.1, from coordinate 8,146,699 downwards.
AAATTTCATTAGTATAGATGAAATATTTTGTTCTCTACGAATGCCCAGCAGCCCTGAAACCCTCTGAACTCTAATGTTCACAATCCAATAAATCAATAGACTTTGAGGAGCATGAATTAGACTGGATAAGAATTTTTATGGAACTTCTTTTATCCTGGACCTGGAAGAACCCTTGATCCCAAGCAAGTCCATGTCAAGTTCTTGTCAACGGGAAGAGAAAAAGTGTCTCATCAGTTTGATACCTGCTACGTGAAGGTGTTAGAGAAGATTTGCATCAATAAGATTTCTTTTTCTGGTCTATTATGGTTACTTGTGAGTTTAGACTATTCAGACATCTATGAGGGCTGTGATAAGAGAAGGAGCAGGTTTTAGAGATGTTAAAAGTTTGCCTATACTTTCACATTTTAAAACACTCTAAACACAGTTACTCCTGCTACAGAACCTGCTGCCTTCTGGTGGTGTCTAATAATCTTAGGCCCCCTCCTCGATTCAGAGATGGTCTTTCCCTTTTCACGTAAATGGCCTCCTTGACTCCGCCCTCAAACCAGCATTCCTCCCTGTCCAGGATGTGTACATCCTCATCATTGAAAGATTGTCCACTGGCCTGTAGGTGTGAATAGACTGCAGAGTCCTGGCCTGACGAGGTAGCTCTTCTGTGTTGTGCCATCCACTTCAGAGGTTGTTTGGTTTCCCTGATGTATAAATCCTGGCAATCCTCCTGGCACTTAACAGCGTACACTATGTTACTCTGTTTGTGTCGGGGGACCCGATCCTTAGGGTGGACCAATTTTTGGCGCAGCGTGTTTTGGGGTTTAAAAGCCACAGAGACCCGGTGTTTAGAAAAAATGCGTCTCAACTGGTCTATACTCCTGACACATATGGGATCACTACAGGTTTTCGCTTGGGCAGCGGTTGTCCTTCTCTCCTGGATCGGCTGGAGCTGTCTTTAGGTGCCTTTCCAGCTTTGACAAAAGTCCAGCTGGGATAACCACATTTACTCAGGGCCTTCTTGATGTGCTGTTCTTCTGCCTCCCTGGCCGCTGTGTCTGTGGGGATGGTGTTCGCTCTGTGTTGTAGCGTCCTGATGACACCCAGTTTGTGCTCCAGTGGATGATGAGAGTCAAACCTTAGATACTGATCCTTATGTGTAGGTTTACGGTACAGGTCAGCTTTTAGATGTCCCCCATTACTGATGGAAATCTCACAGTCTAAGAAGGCTAACCTGCCACTTTTCATATCCTCCCTGGTGAATTTGATGTGTCGGTCCACCGAGTTAATGTGATCCGTGAAGTGTAGTACATCCTCAGATTTGATTTTCACCCAGGTGTCATCCACATATCTGGCGGTGTTCCAGGTTAGGATAGCAAAGCCCTCTTTTCCACTTCTTCCACGTACAAATTGGCCACGATGGGTGAAACTGGGGAGCCCATTGCACACCCATGTTTCTGCCTGTAGAACTGACCCTTGTATGTGAAGTAGGTGGAATGAAGACACAGTTCCAAAAGCAAACACACTTGGTCGATGCTGAGAGTGGTCCTGCTGCTGAGGTTGGTGTCATCCTGTAATCTCTTACGGACTACCTCCAACGCTTCCTTGACTGGGATGCAAGTGAACAGAGATGTAACGTCGTAGGAGACCATGGTTTCATCTGCCTCCCTAATGACATCTCTCACCTTCTCAACAAAATCCAGGGTGTTCTGGATGTGGTGTTCAGAGCTGCCCACCAGCGGGTTGAGAATCGAAGCCAGAAACTTGGAGATGTTATAGGTGACAGAGTTGATTATGCAGACAATCGGTCTTAAAGGTGCCCCCTGTTTATGTATTTTCGGTAAACCATACAGACTTGGTGTAGACTCCCCTGGGTACAGCCTGTAGTATGAGGTCTGGTCGATATCAATAATAAAAAAAATGGGGAACTGACTGACTGGTTAAAGCTGACAAAAGCTGTCAAGACTGACTGACTTAACACCATTGTGTGAAGTTAACCCCCACCTGACAAAGGTGTGGATGTATCTCTGTGTGTGTCTCTTGTTGCAGGAACAGAAGGAGACCACAGGAGGAAACTTGGGTCACATGACTATGTGAACTCTGCAAATTTAACCTTTTAAGTTTTAATTTTTCTGTGTCTGTGAATTTACCATGGTTGTGTTATTCACTACCTTGTGTTGCTCACAGAGATCACTGTGAGAAAGAGTGTATACACCTGTGCAGCGCTAACATTTACATTTCTTTTCTACAACAGATGGTTAATCATGTGATTTGATCATGTGATTTACAGCAGGACACAACTTAATGTTTTTCTACCACAGGATTACTGAGATTTTGTGTGAAGAAAACTGTGGTTACAGGCTATATGTTGGTGATGAAATTACACTGTGTTGTTGAGAAAATGTTGGACAAAATGTGAATGTTACAGGGGAGAAGTGAATACAGTGTGATACTGTGTTTAAAACCATTGTTGCTTCTTTTACTTAACTTTATGACCTTTCACAGCACCTCTGGTATCTGGATGGCCGACGCCTGACCACCAGGATGAACCGTGTGTTTAACTGATGTTTGTTTTTCTTTAAGAGTGTTTGTAAAGGACTCAGCACAGACAGACAAGTGACAATTGAACAGATGTGCAGTGGTTACAGAATAGTTACATGGGGCTCATTATCTGACCACTATTGGGCTCATGGTGAGTGACAAACTTAAGGAAAGTCACTGATTACAATGTGGAATGACGTTGAGATGTTCAGTGATTTGGAGCAAATTATGGAAAAAGTAGGAGTTTAATGAGTTTAGAATAAACCTGCAATGATCCTTGTCTCTGTGATGCTGAATACTTTATTACACTTATGAGATGCAGTTGGTTGCAAATGTGAAGTTGTTTTAACTTGAAGACTTTGTCTTCTAGGATACAGGCTGGAGCTGGGAGTTAAACAATCTAAACATTTAACCACTGACTAATGTTTGACACAGGGTTAAAGGTTGGAGTTTGGCTGCTCCAAGTGGGAAACCTGGAGATTGTTTTAGAGAAAATGTGCAACATTCTTGTACATGTGTCATTGGGGAGTTGACACATGGCGAAAGCCATGTGGCGAGATGAGTGTCATTCTTTAATTTGCAGATGTCGTGAGGTGCCATGACGAGAAGGAGTGACTGAGGGGATCGTCCACAAGATGGAAGCTGAGGCTTCAGGAGGATCAGAGATCACCTTCAGCACAGCACACATCACGCAGAGAGCTGTGCTACTGGGCTTCCAGGAGATCATCGAGAGGAGTCTTTGCACAGCAAACAACCATAAGGAGTGGAAGCGTTTCAACGTTGACGTTGAAGAAGACAACTAAGGTGTACGACGTGCTTTGCCATAAATCGTCCGCAGCGTTGGAACATGAGAACCTGAGGGATGAAGGGAGCGTGCCAAGCTCCAAAAGTGACAGCGCAGAGGAGGTCCAGCGATGGACTTGTGGTTCTGTGAACAGCACAAATGCCAGGTGACTGTGAACTAACTAACAGCACTTTTTCCACAAGTGAAGCCAGTAACTTACTATCCTAAAAGATTAGCTCTAGTTTCTTTCCGCTTTACCTCCATGCGTGAGATCAGTATGTGCAGCAGCTTAAGCTGTACAATGTTTCAGGAAATAGTTTATTTCACCTTTTGACACTGTTAGTTCCACACGAGGTAGATGTCTACTACTGCAGACTAAAATTACATTTCTGTCAGCTGCAAGACACTTGTCTTTAATGTTACTGTTACTCTTACAACCACACATAACCATAAAATGGTGCACAATTCTGAATCCATCAACCCTTTTGTCAACGAAAGAAGAGGGCACTTCTCATGAGTGTAGAGAGCACGTGGAGAAGGAGTGTAAGCCGAGGGATGACCATTTGTTGATGGTTCGAGCTTTACAACAGCAGAGGGAAGGGTGTAAAGCTGCAGAGAGACAATATACACAATATGAGGGAAAGATCCAGTTGCATTAGGGAATGCTTTTGCAGATAAGATAGCAAAAGAGGCAGCTTTATGACCACATGGTGTTCACATTTTAGCAGTGCAACATCAACAGACATCGCCTATTATACAAGATGCACTGGCAGACATGCAGGCCCACTCACCTACTGCAGGAAAAACAGTTGTGGCTTACAGAAGGAGCGAGCTTGCAGGATGGTGTTATTGTCTGTGCAATAAACCAATACTGCCATAGAAATTGTATAAGACTGCTGCTATTTTGAGCCATGGGCCGTGGGCAGCAGTGGTGCAACATTTTCATACTCTAGGATTTAATACCTTTGAAAGGTTTTGCAGGTCATGTATGATATGTTGCAAGCACAATTCTCGGGGTAATTTGAGACCTAAGAGAGGGAAATTCCCCAGACCCAGTCACCCATTTCAAGTTATTCACATGGATTTTATAGAGCTGTCCAACTGTAATAATTATAAGTATTGTCTAGTGATAGTGTGCCCTTTTTCAAAGTGGGTAGTGGGTTCTTCCCATTCTATGCAAGGCCACCTGGGTTGGCTGGAAGACTGTTTACTTAGCCTGGCAGGGCGAAGGACACTGTCTCAGCTGAACTCTGGACACATACACACACACGCACACAGACATATAAACACATGCAGATGTACACTCATCCCCCCTCCAAACGCCTTCGACGCTTATTCCCTTCCGATGCTGACGGTGAATCAAGGAGACCAGCGCATAGGCTGCAGGCCAGGATGTACTGTCTACACTGACTGTCTCTCACCCTTTACCCACCCCTGTTGCTTGTCATGTGTTTCTTTGGTGTATTAAGAGTTTTTTCATGTGCTGTGTGCAGAGGTGTTATTTTCTGTTGTCAAACTGATCTCCCTGTTGGAGCTCAGTCTGGGGGGAGTTATTTTTTTCTCCTTATCCTTCCTCATGTGGTGCTTTTTCCATTGTTATACCTCTCTGACCTGTCTTCACCATGTGATGTTTTTGTATAATGTATGTATGGTTGGAGGGTAAGATGGCGCCACCGTTGCGTATAATAGGTCGGCAGCCTTAACATGAAATTTCCCCTTGTGGGACTAATAAAGGTATATCAATCAATCAATCAATCAATTAATCAACTAGGGAAGCAGATGCCATTTCGGTTGCCAAAGCAATATGTAAAAATATCATCCCAGAACACGGGATTCCGGAGACTATTTATAGTGATGATGGTCCACACTTTGTAAATGAAGTGATTGGATTAAATGCACAGCATCTAGGGATAACACTAAAACAATATTGTTCATATCACCCACAAAGTGCAGGGTTGGTAGAGAGAACTAAGATAAGATAAGATAACCTTTATTTATTAGTCCCACACGTGGGAAATTTGTCTTAGCTTAACGGCACAGTAAAGCTAAGACTTAGGAAGTCAATGGAAGAGACAGGCAGGACATGGTTAGACTGTATAGAACTAGTTAAGATGTACATGAGGATTACTCCAACAGAGAACAGTCTGACTAGAGTTTTGGTTTTCTGTAGTGATGATAGAAAAGCAGAAGCGAGAGCACATTAGCAGATTGGATACTCAAAATGTTTAAAAGTAAAGAAGTCATGAGAACAAATGATCTGCCAGATGATTCTGTTTCTCCTCAGGAGCAGAGTCTAAAGTCTGGAGATTGGATGTTGATAAGGCCATGGAGAGGAAGTGCTCCGTTCTTACTGCAGGTTTTCATAGAAAGTATAGAGAATAACACCCTCCCTCCTACTCTTACTCAGGGTCTCATAACACTTATTCCAAAGCCAAACAAAGACTTACTTCTTATTGATAATTGGAGACCCATCTGTCTGCTCAATAATGACTATGAGATTATGGCTTTAGTACTTGATAACAGAATTAAAGAGTTCTTGGGTACAATTATCGATGAGACACAATCAGGCTTAATGAGAAATAGACACATTTCTAATAACATTAGACTGGTTTTGGATCTACTTGATTACTCTGATTTGGTATCTGAAAGGCTTTTGATACAATTGAACATCAATTTATTTTCCACTCTTTGAAAAAATTTGGCTTTGGATAATTTTTCTGTGAAGATTCAAAACCTTGTACACGAATGGCAATAGCTCAATTAAAATGATTAAGACTCCACCCCAAGATTTGACCTGTTTTACAAGGAATCACCATAGCTGATAAGGAGCTCATCATCAGCCAGCTAGCTGATGACACCACTCTTCTTGAAGAATGCAAATCAAATCCGTCTAGCCCTTAGTGTAATTAGTGATTTCTCTGAGGCATCTGGTTTATGTCTAAATCTAAAAAATATGAATTACTAGCAATTAAAGGCTGCACTGCAAATGCTATCTGTAACATTTCTGTTAAACAAGAAGTCACATACCCAGGACTGTAAATATCCAAAGACCAAAAGTCAAGATGCTCGTCAAACTTTAAAAAAAAAAAAAAAAAAAGGTACGTTCTAAATGAAGCTTCGGACGTCACTAATCACGTGACTCTGGCCAAACGAATCAAGCCTCGACACAGTGGCCGTTTCTCAATTCTCAAGTACGCGAGTACGTACTCGCCGAGAGTACGTACTCGCGTTCTCGGCGAGTACGTACTGGCCGAGAACGCACGGGAGTACGGACTCGCCGAGAACGCGAGCACAGACTCGCGATTTGTACAATTGGAACACCAGCGTACGTGATGATGTCACAGGTCCGGAGTTTTTACTGCCGTCCCCTCTTAATTTAACTGTAAGTAACATGTTATGAAGCTTAACTTTAATCACAGCCAAACCAGTTTACTCAGGAACAAATAAAACACTGAAATAAACCAAACATTAACATTTAGAAGTGATCTAAGTGACTTATATATCATTTTTAACCTCAGTAGTGAAACCTCTATTAATAAAAATAGTGTACATGTACATACGTGTACATACCTTAATATATACAAGCAGGTGAGATGTTAGAACGCTTTTATTTTTATTTTAGTGGACACTCAATACTATAGACAGCTGCTGGGGTTTGTTTAACCTGAGTAGTGAGAAGACCGCGAGCGGGAGGGGGGGGGGTTGAAAACGATGTGCCGGGAGTCCGCTGTTGAGTTTTGGACGAAATGCATTCTGGGATATTTAGCTGTACCAAGTCCACACAAGTTGTTGGCTGTGTCCCATTCAGGGTATGCATGCTTGAAGTACGCACACTACGCGTACTACGGACGGTGCGTACTATAAGTACGGAAAGTGCGGAAGTGAGAGGCTTGTGAAATGGGACGGTCTAGCCTTCGTCGCGCTGTTCAGGTTGCCTAGTAACCATGATACTAACCGCGAGAAACGTGTTATACAGCAGTGTGTCACAGAAATGAAGGAGAAAAAATGTTCTGTTGGTCCTTCATTTTTGTCATGACATCACTTTGATTAGTTGAGTACCTGAGGCTGAGACCACGTGACTGTAAAACATGATAGTTGGGCTTCATTTCTGTACTGAACAGTCATTTCAAGATTAGTTAGTAAATAACAATCAGCTAATGTTGTTCATGAGACTAAATTCATCTCACTGTGGTAATGTAAATATAATGTGGCAAATATTATATGTATTGTCAGATTATTATGGTACACACATATATATATATATATATATATATATATATATATATTACAGGATATATTACAGCAGTGAGCTTGAACTCTGGGTCAAAGATTAAAGTTGCAGTTATTTATATTTCCTATCACCTTAAATCTTCACTCAAAGACAAGTATCTTTGACAGTGTATATATAGATGTATTATACATAAGAGACAGATATTGTTCGTCTGCAGTGTTGGGAAGGTTACTTTTAAAATGTATTCCATTACAGAATACCGAATACATGCCCCAAAATGTATTCTGTAACATATTCCGTTACGTTACTCAATGAGGGTAACGTATTCTGAATACTTTGGATTACTTAATATATTATCATGTTGTTTACAACTACGTGAATGTACTATTGCTGTGATTTAAGGAGCTTGGAAAGAAAAGCGGGTCCTTTGTCCCTCTTTGGGGGGATACTCCCACTGGGTTTAAATCTGGGACTCTCGGCCATTTGACCTTAGAACTGAAGAAGCTTCTCGGATGAGAGGTGAAACGTCTTCAAGCAACTTTAAGAAGTCCAGACGCTTTTCTTTCCAAGCTCCTTAGACTACGATGACCTGGATGACTGAGAACCTTCACAGACATATTGCTGTGATTTATTACTGATACTGAAGGTCCGCGGCTCCGAACCATAGTAAAGGGACCTCTGGCTAATATGGTGGGTTCCGTGTCGGGCTCGTAGCTGAAAACTAGCTTTACTTTGTTGTCTGGGTCAACTTTGCTAGCGAGAGACAGAGAGAGGCGTTGAAAGGCTGCTCCAACGGAACTTATTTTTTCCGGAGGAAAACACGAACACAGTGTACAGTTGAGTCTTAATAGTTTACTTACAAATGGGCTCGTCAGGCACTCTTCTTGGCTGCAGTGGTTATTATTATATTTACATGCTTCCAGCTCCCGTTTTTGCTCCGTGACAGCTCATACTTTTCCTTTTTCTCCCTCCCTCGCTCACAGACACATAACGTGTATGGTAGTCCATTCTCGCTGCAGCACGGACTACACTGCCCATGAGGCTACATTCTTTAGGGCCATGCCTGTAGCATTCTGCCTTTTAGCTTAGCACAACAACAACAACAAAAAAGCGCTCTCTCACCCAGGAAACACGCAGAGAGAGAGCGTCACCCTGTAACCATGGCAACCGTAACGCTGCCGCCTGGAACAACAGAACATAGCTGTCAAACAAAACCCAAACAGTCCTGACCCGCGACAATATGAAACAGGAAAGTACCGCCATGTAATCCATTTATTTCAACAAAGTAACTGTATTCTGAATACCACCTTTTTAAACGGTAACTGTAACGGAATACAGTTACTCATATTTTGTATTCTAAATACGTAACGGCGGTACATGTATTCCGTTACTCCCCAACACTGTTCGTCTGATATGTTGGCATTATTACATTTGGCTCAATGCTTACATATATGTGTAAAAAGGAAAATGTACGAGCTGTGAAAACTGTTTCTGATAGAATGAAGAGTAGACTGATATATTAAATATTCCTTTATTGGGTGAGAAAATCAGACCATGTCATAACTGCTTTAAGTCATACAGAATAGATATCAGAGCCTTAAACAGGCTGACTTCTGCTAAATGGGTCAAACTGGGCAGAAAGTATACAAACACATAACATCCTTATAGAATATGATGTAACACTATAGATCAACTTAGCTCAGAATATATAAAGCATATAAACAATTACAGCAACATGATGCAACAAACACAGCAGTACTACTAATCCAAAATACTCAAAGCTTCATAGAACTGAAACAAACATTTATTTTTAGCTCCATTTTGCTGCTGATACATACTTTAGGTTTCTGAATATTAAACTTGTTGCTGCCTTTCATAGTGTGTAACTTGAAGGCCCTGAGTACTTTCTCCCACACTGAAAACACTGGAATGATAACATTATTTGAACATTACCTAATAAGACTGATTCAGGACAGACAATTAGTTATTTATAAATTTCCTAGCAGTCCTTCACAAACAGGGAACAGTCTGTCTATTCTCTCCATCTGTCAGCTGCTGCTGGCTCTTCCTCCTCCTCTTCCTCACACACTGCTGAGTTTGTCCTGGTGGATCATCAGGGGTGCAAAGCCTCACAGATGATGTGCAGCAGTGGGTCCCTCAGTCTGTCCTCACCCTGGACACTTGCAGTTGTCACACATGGAAATCAAATGTGTGATAAGCTGCAGGATTCAAACACAAGTGTAACTTATAAATACATGTTCACACTTTTATTACACAATCAGAGAGAAAGAAAAAGAGAGAGAGTGCAGGACAGACAGACAGGTGACAGACTCAGGTGTATACACTGCTACAAAACAGCACAAGAGAAGCAGGGCTTAAGTGTTTGTGTTATTACGAGTGCTAAACAAGAAGAGTTCCCAGATGGTACAGTGGACACATGTGTGACTCCTGTGATTAAAGCATCTTTCTTTCAGCTTAACGAGTGAACCGTCAGCTCGTTCAAACACACGTTAAAGTCCGTTTGGCTCGACACCACCGAACAGAGGCAGCAATATAACATAGCTAACATTAACAGTGCAGTGACTCCTGCTTGTGCCGTGATATTCAGGACTGCAAAGCGAGCAGCATCACTGACTTTCAGCTTGTTGTGTTTGTGGATATATGACTGACTTTAATTATCCATAAAATCATCACATTCTCTGAGAGATTAAGGTTAATTATATATATATATATTTAGAAGTAAAGGTTTTAAAACCAAGTTTACGCTGAAAGTACAAACATCACTAATGTCACATAACTTTGCCGACATGTGGCCAACAGTAATGTTTTAATGTTCTTCATTATTACACATTCGCACATAATTAAGTGACATAATATTCAGTACTTACTTTTGCCAGTTCACTCTTCAGCCGCTCCCTTCTGCCGTATTTTGCGGCAAAACTATCCACACCCACCGCTGCGCTATGAATTGTGGGATATATGGGACCACGAAGCGTGCACCGTACTACGCTTGATATTTGGGGAAATCGACGGCGAATTTGGAGTATGCATTTGAAGTACACTTTGAATTGGGACAGCCGTCGTCGCGTGGCGGTGACGTATTCGCACTTGAAATGTGTACTTCAAGCGTGCATACCCTGAATTGGGACACAGCCATTGTCACTACCCGATCCGTACCGGAAACCCGATCGGTACCCCGCATGCGCGAAAAGTGTCTACTTCCGGTCGTAGCGTTTTACGATAGTTACGGGTCAGAGTATCTGTTAAGATGTTAAGAATAATAAGTATCTCTTAAAATGTTTCCAATGATGAAGCATTTCAGTACAATGTAGACAAAAACGAAAAATAAAAAGATAGTTACGGATCAGGACTCCCCGATCCTTACTGCACATGTGCAAAATCAGACCGTACAAATCGGGTCTACCCGATCCGTACAGCGCATGTGCAGGGGTTTTCTTCTTCTGTTCGTTTAATGACAGTTTACTCCCCAGTGTACGAGGATACTGCCACCTGCTGACCGAGTGAATGAACCCTATTGTAAACTGAATTAGCGTCATTACAAACGTGTGTTTAATTTAATTTAGTGATAGTCAAGTGTGTTTATGCTCGTCTGTGTGGGGAGGATTGATTGGAATAGTGATGTCCACTATCACTGTCAATTGTCAGTAAACACTTCATCTGGCTGATGAATCGTCACGTGACATATTACAAAGTCTGTATTATTAACTCTGTAATTAGGCGCCATTCTTCTTATTTTATGGCGCTGTTGTTCAATCGGGGAATGCTCTGTGTTGAGGAGAAAAGCGTGAATTTGTTTGTATATGGATTATCCATTGTTTAAATGTCCCGGTAGTCGAAAAGGAGGCAGAGCTGTTGAGAAATGCTAGGCGCTAACTGGGCGCTAACCGTATCATTCAAATATATTGAATGTCGCAATGTTGCAAACAGAGGAAGTGGCGTAAGATTTGCGCATGCGGGGTACCGATCGGGTTTCCGGTATGGATCGGGTAGCGACAGTCACCACCGATGGGGCGTGCCAAGATGGCGGAGTGAGTAGACGCTCTCTACCGAGTTCTGCACAGAAAGTTTGTGAACAATGGTAAAACCTCAACTTTATGCTGCTAACACTAACAGTTCACTAAACAAGAGAAGATACAGCAATCATAGGGCAAGAAGCAGCAGAATGCCGAATCAGAATGGAGCGAAAAGGGGACTGTAAAAGTTCCAAGTCTAAGATAGCGCCTGAGAATGCTAACGAGGAGAGGGCTACGCCTAGCAACGTGCTAATGGATAGCTTCCATAACTACGCAGCTACTGCGGTGGCACTCACGTTAGCCGAAGAAGAAATGGATGAGTTTCCACCTCTCCCTGTTACACCTCTTAAATCGCCAGCTCCGAAGAAGGTGATGTACGAACGCAGCAGCTCTGACCCAGATGATGTAAATCAGATAATTTCTCATCTGTCGGCATTAATAAACACCAGGTCTGATAACATTGAGAGCATGGTGAGAGAGAACTCGAACATGGTGAAAGAGAATACGCTCCAGATTGAGGGTCTCAAAAAGACAATTGATTTTGTGTGCGCAGAAATGAAAGATTTGAAGGGCAAAGTTTGCGACCTGGAAAAAAAAGTAACTAAAGAGGAAGGTAGAGTGGACAACTGCCAGCAGAGAATATCTGAGTTGGAAAGATATTCCAGGAGGTGGAATCTCAGACTACATGGAGTCAAGGAGGCTGAGAAAGAAGACGTAAGGGGAAAGGTGATTGAGATATGCCACTCTGTTTTGCCAGAGCAAAATCATAGGCTGCCTGACGTCATCGACACCGTACACCGACTCGGAGCCAAGCGACAAGGTAGCACCAGACCTAGAGGCATCATTGTGCAGTTCACCTCCCGAATCTACAGAGATGCTGTATGGAAAGCCGCCAAAACATCCTCCTACCTGCAGGACAGTCATTTGAGGTTCGCTGAAGATCTGTCCAGGGAGGACAGAGAACGTCGTGACAAACTGTGGCCGATGATAGACAAAGCCCGTAAGGAGGGTAAGCCGGCTTATTTCGTGGGAGGCCGAGGATTCATCAGTGGATCAGAAGTTTTCCCTCCTTCATAGAGATTCAGTCTCTGACATGACACTTCTGTAAGCTTGTTTTGCTTGTTTACATGGTGAACTTTATATTTTCACCCTCAGGTTAAAGTTTTATTTTGTGTTGAAGAGTGTGTTTACCTATAAAAAGCTATATTCAAACCATAGCAGATAGTTAAATACTATATTTTTATAAGCTTAGTTACTCAGGGTTTTTACTGTTCTATTACCTAAATTGTGCAGCACCCGGTCCCCTTATTCTATAGATCTATTCTTAGCTGTAGAAGTTTAGAGCTTACTTTTTTCTCTTTATCTTTTTTCTAATAACTTTGTCTTTTTCATTTGTTTCTCTTAATACCAGGGGGTTAAGACAAACATGTAAACGCAAAGCTTTGTTTTTGTTTGCCAAACAATTTAAAACAGATTTTTGCTTTTTCCAAGAGAGTCATTCCACATCTGCTGATACAAATTTTTGGAAATCACAATGGGGTAATGAAGTCTGGTTGTCCCATGGCTCTGAGCGTTCTGCTGGAGTTGCCACGCTTAAAAATTCTTTTTCTGGGGATGTGTTGCATTCTGACTGTGACAGCTTAGGACATTACCTCTGCTCAATAATCAGACACAATAACAGTACTTTCATTGCAGTAAATATATATGGTTACAATAACAAAACTGAAAATGATAAATTACTTGACTCCTTAGAAGAAAGAATTACTTTCTGGCTCTCCAAATACCCAAATTCAGTCCTCTTAATTGGTGGAGACTTTAACATCGCTTTAGACAATACGGTTGATAGGTGGCCTCCAGGGCAGCGGTCTTCATACAGTGCAAACTTAATAAATTTTATGGGAAAATTTAATGTTGTGGATATTTGGAGAGAAAAATTTCCAGATGATAGACTCTTTACTTGGAGCACTAAGACAGGATCCAGGCAATCACGTATTGACTTTTGGCTTGTTTCTGACTGTATTAATAAAGATAATATTACCGTTAATATACTTGCCACCCCCCTCACTGATCATAGAGCAATTCACATTAACGTCCAAATGTTTACACTGGACAATATACCTCATAAATTCTGTTATTGGAAGTTAAATAATTCTTTACTAAAAGATAAAATGGTTAACATGCAGGTTAATAAATTAATTGTTTATTATTGGAATAAAGCTAACACAGAGAAGTCCTTTTGTACCAATTGGGAACTTTTTAAATTTGAAGTATGCAAATTCTTGAGAAGATATGGGAGTCAAATTACTAAATTAAGGAAAGCTGAAGAACAAGAAGTGATAAGCAAAATTGCCTCTTATTACCAGAAGTCCCCAGAAGATATCTCAGAGGAAGATAAATTAAGTTTACTAGAACTTCAAAATAAATTGGACGGTTTATATCGACGCAAGGCTGAGGGTGCTTTTATAAGATCCAGGAAGAGGTGGCTGGAGGAGGGCGAACAAAATTCTGCTTACTTTTTCAGGCTTGAAAAATACAGATCAAAAATGAACTCTATTCATCAACTAAATATTAATGGCATTGTCTCTGACACTCCTAGAGAAATTTCACATTTCTGTGCCAAATTCTATACTAAACTATACAACTCAAAATATAATGAGGTTGTCTCAACGCAATTTTTCAATAATGTTAATAACCTTAAATCTATTGTTGTGGAAGATAGAAGTTATTGTGACAGCCCTCTGACTGTGGAGGAAGTTTGTAATTCCATTTCTGCACTTAAGGCCAATAAATCTCCTGGCACAGATGGTTTGACTGCAGAGTTTTATAAATCATTTTCTAATCTCCTGGCTCCATTTTTACTGCAGGTTTTTACAGAAAGTATAGAGAATAACACCCTCCCTCCTACTCTTACTCAAGGTCTCATAACACTTATTCCAAAACCAAACAAAGACTTACTTTTTATTGGATATTGGAGACCCATCTCCGTGCTCAATAATGACTATAAGATTATGGCTTTAATACTTGCTAACAGAATTAAAGAGGTCTTGGACACAATTATCGATGAGACATGTTAAGAGATTTTACTGTTTTATTATACCTTTTTATAAAGCTTATGTTTTACTTCATTTAACACGGAAACTATGTGGAAATAACTGCTCTTGTATAACTGCTTGTGAAACCAGTTTCAACCACTTTCAGAGAAAAACAGGAAATGCCTAAGGAATTTGAAACTAGAAGATCACGCCGTAGTCACGAGGACGAAGACGTGCAGTAGAGTTAGTCTAAAGGGGAAGCACGCCTTTGCCCTTATTAGAGTTATGAAAGGGTGTATTGTGTGAACGAGTGTATAAATAAAGAAGGCGGACTACAGTTGGGTGTGAGTGTCCACTGAGATCACCCATGTATATACATGTTTGAGTTGTGTCTTTCTTTGCTTGCTGAAATGATTCTTTGACAAGACACAATCAGGCTTAATGAGAAATAGACACATTTCTAATAACATTAGACTGGTTTTGGATTTACTTGATTACTCTGATTTGGTATCTGACAATAGCTTCATTCTCTTCCTGGATTTTTATAAGGCTTTTGATACAATTGAACATCAATTTATTTTCCACTCTTTGGAAAAATTTGGCTTTGGAGAATTTTTCTGTAAAGCTGTCAAAACCTTATACACAAATGGCAATAGCTCAATTAAAATGATTAACGGCTCCACCCCGAGATTTGACCTGAAACGTGGTATTCGCCAAGGATGTCCTATTTCACCATATTTATATTTACTCTGTACACAAATTCTTTCAACTAATATTTCAAACAGTGTTGTACAAGGAATCACCATAGCTGATAAGGAGCTCGTCATCAGCTAGTTAGCCGATGATACCACACTCTTCTTGAAGAATGCAAACCAAATCCCTCCAACCCTTAGTGTGATTAGAGATTTCTCTGAGGCCTCTGGTTTATGCCTAAATCTAAAAAAGTGTGAGTTACTACCAATTAAAGACTGCCCTGCAAATACTATCTGTAATATTTCTGTTAAACAAGAAGTCACATACTTGGGACTGTTAATATCCAAAGACCAAAAATCAAAATGCTCTTCAAACTTCACTCCAATTATACAGAAAACCCTGAAAAAGTTCAACCAGTGGCTGCAAAGGGACTTGTCTTTGAAAGGTAGAGTGTTAATTACTAAAGCTGAAGGGATATCCCGATTAACATATGCTGCTGTCTCTTTACATCTGGATAAGAAAATTAGTAAAGATATTGACCGTATGCTCTTTTATTTTATATGGAAAAACCGTACGCATTATATTATGAAAACTGTTGTGATGAATAAGTACGAATCAGGTGGGCTTAACGTCTTAGACTTTTCTACTTTAAATAACACTTTCAAAATTAATTGGGCTAAACATTTTCTTAAAAATCCTACCTCTATCTGGAACTTTATACCATATCATATTTTCTCTCGTTTTGGTGGCTTTAATTTTATTTTAAATTGTAATTACAATGTTGAGAAACTCCCTGTAAAACTTTCATCCTTCCATAAGCAAGTCCTCTTAGCGTGGACCCTCATTTATAAACACAACTTCTCACCTCACAAAAATCTTATCTGGAACAACAGAGATATTTTATTTAAAAATAAATCACTTTTCCTGGAAACTTGGGTCCAAAATGGGATCCTATTGGTGGCTCAGCTGGTTAATAAAGAGGGACAACTACTTACTTACAACGACTTTATTGCACTATATAATTTTCCAATCAGTGTTCAGGAATTCTCAGTGGTGCTTGGTGCCATACCCTCAGGGACTTTAATGTTATATAAAAACATTGACAGCTCAATATCTACCTCAGTCACTCTCCCTGATCCAGCTGAGTCACCAATAGGAAAAATCTGCTTTTCACAGGAACTTGGTAACAGCAATAAGAGAATACGTAGTTTATTCCAAGAAGATATCGTCTCTGTCCCGTATATAATATCTTACTGGAACCGATATGTTCCAGATATCAAGTGGAAGACAGTCTGGATGATCCCCCATAAATATTTGATTGTAAATAAGGTGAAGGAAGTCTCATTTAAAATTCTACATAAATGTTATCCAGTCAGCCACTACATGGTAAAATTTAAAAGAGACATAAATACTAATTGAACTTTCTGTGGGGATCATCCAGAAACTGTGACACATCTTTTTTGGTACTGTTCCTCTACACAGAGATTCTGGAAGGAATTTAGCAGTTTTGTTATTGTCCATATTTTAAGGGAGTTTTCTTTACGATGGGAAAATGTTTCTTTAAGTTCCCCAAGAAGAATGATAAATGTTTTTTATGATAAATTTGTTAATACTTTCAGCTAAATTCTTTATTCATAAATGTAAGTTTACTAACAAAACACCATATTTCTGTCATTTTTTTAAGGATGTGGAAATGTATATACAATCAGTATCAGACTCCACCAACAAAAAGGCTCTCAAAACAATATATGTATGTGAATTTTTGCGTGTATTCATATAATTTATACCTTTTTCTTTTTACCCCTGGTTTTGTGTGTTCATGTTCTGTTTTTTTGTATACTTCATCTGTTCGTATGTTGTATACTCATTGTTTTGTTAAATAAAGTTCTTTTAATAAAAAAAAAACAAAAAAAAAAACAACTTCGTCTCCGACTGATGACGTATCACGAGTACACGAGAACGCAAGTACGCATATTGAGAAACAGCCAGTGCTTCTGAAGCAGTTAATCTTTCTGACACACGCACCGGAGCGTCAGCTTCAAGCGGACCGTCACTACCTCTCACATCTAAAGGTAAGTGCCAAGGTAACTTTGAACTGAGTTCAGTCAATCTTGAGTTTTTCGAAGTTTTCTGAATGAAGTTTTCTGTTGCTCTCTGTGAGAGAAGACCGTTAAAGGCGAGGCTCTCCAGAGTGTAGCAAAACAGGAAACCACAGCTGTGTGTGTGTAAGTGTGCAAACGAATAGATTAGAAGCAGTGGCGGAGCGGGGGGGTGGTGGCTTACTGGGCTGACTGGGCTTCCCAGGCTGACAACTGTATAAAACAAAAATCTACACACAATATTCAAAGTACATAGTGCACATTGTGGGACTTCACGACTGTGCGTAAATCCCCCCTAATATTGGTTTGATCCGAGCTCAGGCACTAAGCGACTGAGCGAGGGGGCGGGGCAGCTGCTGCCTGCGGGTGCGCTGAGAGAAACGCAGACAGAGGAGAGCTGAAGTTCGACCAGGTACCAAAGCAAATCATTCGTACGGTACAAATAATGTAAATATGACGGTGCATCACGAAAGATTGATGTCAAACTGATCACTTGACCCATATTACGTTACTTCCTCTTTAAGTGAATCAACAAATGGCGAAATGAAAAGCCGAACAACAACGTTTCTTTAGAGAGTCTTAGCTTACATGTGTGTTTCTTTCATATTTTCAGTTGTTACCCTCCACGGCTAAATAAATCGGTTTCAGTAATGCACTGATATACAAGAATGGACATAAGGAGCTTCTTTCAAAGAAAAAACATAATATATAAAATGGTATTTTATATATTATGCTTTGTATGTTGTTCAGTATATTTCTATGCAAAACAAGAGGAATTTCAACACAGCAGTATATTCACAGTTTAAAGCAGATATTTACATACACTTTATGGAAAACACAAGAACATTTTTTTCTGTACAACATCAATTTAGAGTAAACTTGTTTTGTTTTGGAAAAATAAACAGGGCTCGCAAAATTTCAAAATCCCTGGTAGCCCTTCGGGCAGGGACTCTTCAGTTTTTGGTAGCCCAAAAATAAATTTAAGTAGCCCGAATAAAAAAGAGAGCAATTTTTTGATTGATGTTTTGTTTCCTGTTTTGTTTCCTTTACAATATTATACATTAAAGTTTAATATTGTAACGGAAACAAAACATTAATCAAAAAATTGTTGAAACACAAATTACAACATTGTATAAAAATTACAATCATCAACTCAAATACTTGGTTCTAATTGAACAGAAATTTCTATGAACTTGTAAGAACTATAGAACATGAATCAGTCTGTGTCAGATCCTGAATTTGAAATTTCCACTGAAGTCACGGGTAAGAGGCAAGTGGAACCAAGATCTAGGCCATTTGCTTTTTGAATTTTGCAAAGACTGCTAAATTTTGCCAGCGGTAGTTCACTACGCTGTTATTAACTGATTTTTCAGGTTTATTTTTAGTGTGTTAATTGCAATTGGTGTTTGTTTCGGGAAAGATATTGCAGACTGAGCAATAATGCATTTCTTGCATTTCTCATGGGTTCTAATGGGGGCCTTTCTTAAAATTACTGGTCCCAGTAACAAAGGCGCTTGTCGACTCAGAAATCGAGGGAAAACCAACAACACACCCGGCAGAACATTATGTTATTTACACGGGTGCACATAAGTGGTCCGCATGTGCGCATTCGCTGTCAAAATAAAAGACGCGCACCAGATAAGAAGTTGCAATGCGTGTTTGCGTACATAAGATTTTCTGGAGGAGGACAGACATTTGTTTAGAACTCTTAAACATTTTCACGGCATATTCTGCACCACATCTCTGTGCGTTCATCATTTGTTTAAAGCCAGCTCACCTCCTGCAACCACTTTTCCGAGAATACGCGCTTCTTTTGTGGTTCGGACTCCTTCTGACATTTCTTTGGAGGTGGAGGAACACCAAAGTAATTGCTTAAAGGAGCTTCTTCGACATGTTTAAGAGTTCTAAACAAATGTCTGTCCTCCTCCAGAAAATCTTATGTACGCAAACACGCATTGCAACTTCTTATCTTGTGCGCGTTTTTTATTTTGACAGCGAATGCTCACCTGCAGACCACTTATGTGGACCCCTGGTTATTTAGCTTGTCATATTGCAGCCACATAAATTCTTTTGTCCATGAAACCATAAAGCTGCACTTTCTTTTTGCCTTATAGTCTGATTTGTCATAACTTTTCCGTTTTGTGGTAAGCTTTTCTTTGGCTGTCACTTCTTCACCCTGACCGGTCTTATTTGGCTCAGCAGAACTAAAATATATATCCTGCTGCCTTTACACACGCACTCATATAACGCTCAGCGATTCTCTGCGCGATCAACCTCTCACATGTTTAAGCTTCCTGCGGGAGATTTCACTTGTCATGTTTGATAGTAAACTAACGATTGATAAGACAATGTCAGAGGAATTGGTGCGCAAATTATCGTCACTCACCAATCAGTGCTGTCGCTCTCTATACACAGTTCGCGCGATTGCAAAGTGAAAGCAAAAAACAAGCGCAAATTCTGGCTCAACGATGCCAATGACATAATTACCCAGCTACATTTCCGAAAGAATGCAAAAGCATTGACATATATTTTTCCTTCCTATGATAGCCCGACGGGCAGGGCAGAGATAGATTTTAGTAGCCCGACTGGAAAAATCGCTAGCCCCGGGACGTCGGGCTAGCGATTTGAGCGTTCACACTAGAGCGCGTTTGCTGTCACATTTTATTTGTAGTGTGAACAAGCAGACAAAAAAATCGGATTTGATCAAAAAATCGGAATTGAGCATTAAGACCTGCAGTGTGAACGTAGCCTTTGACTCTTCAGTGCAGTGTGGAGCCTAACAAAGATCTGTTTTGTGTCCCAGCTGATCAGCAGGAGGAGAAGAGTCTGACGGAGCAGCAGAGGAACATTTTCAGCTACTTGGACTCAGCTCAGCCACTACAGAGAAAACAATGAGCTCAACACAGAAGGTGACAGACAGAGCAGGGCGATATGACCAAAAATATTTATCACGATATACATTTGAAAGTTTGCGATAACAATATAACTGACGATATAATTGACGCGAGACAAAATACTTTACAACTCCACAACTTTATTAAAAAACCCATCAATGTATTTTCACTTAAACAAGCAGCTATATACAAGCAGTTATATAAAAATTTAACAGTGCAAATGCAAATTCCTCGCTGACAGTTTAACCAAAAGGCATTTCCAGTGGAAATTGGCCGACATTTGCTCCGAGGAATTTGCATTTGCACTGTTTTTTTTTTTTGTTTTGTTTTGTTTTGTTTTTTTGGCCTGTCCCGTTTGGCTCTTTTGCCACCAGAATTATTGTCTAAAGGCGAAGAAAGATTCCCAACAGATTTACTTTACCAAATGGACCATCCCAGCCTTGCCGTAATGGTCTATTTGATTCAGCTTTTATTGTTTATTTTATTTTCACTTGCTGAATACGGGACAGACTTGACTTGGGGAAAGAAAGGGGAGAAAGAAAGAGGGAAAGAAAAACAGCTGAGAAGATGGACGGGGAGAAAGGGCAAAAAACAAAAACCAACAGAATAAGCAGACACACAAATACATATATCGATCACCTGAATCACCTGTTGAGAAAGAAAAAAGAAAACAAGCAGAAGAAAACGGGAGTAATAGAATAAACAACATTACAATGTTATATACTGGAATATGACAGTAAATACTAAATGTTAAACATTATTGTGCAGCACGTAAGATCGACAGCGCACAGTGTGCTTTGAGGTAGGAGCCAAAAAGGGTGTATTTTGTGGGTGTGATCACCTGTCAAGAAATTTATTCTAAAGACACAGGCGCTCTGTTACCACTCTGGTCTTTATTTATATACAAAGCAATACAACAGTGAATACGTCTATTCATAGGCAGAGGAATGTTAGTGCGCAGGGAGTGAAGATAAGAGTGGTTCAGGTGTATGTGTGTGTGTTGTGGGATACAGCAGATAAGTGAAGTGAAGTGAAGTGAAGTGCGCATGCGCCAACCAGCGTGCAGCCTGTTACAGTCGCTCCTGCTTTTTCTCTTAGTTTAGCTCTTTTTTCTTACGTATTCTTTTTTTTCTGACTTGTATTTTCATCCGTTTATTATATTTTACTCAATCATGTGGATTGAGAGAGTTTTTGTTCTTCTGGTGGCTGTGGAACTGTTACTTTTATCAAGGAACGGGACTGCGGCACATCTCCTACACTCACGGACTGTTTACTCCAGAGATCAGCTGATTGCCCTGATGCCGGCCGGCTCGCTGGCCAGGCAGAAGTACCAGCTGAAATTTGGAGGAAAACACATCGGGGATGCAGAGGTCAAGGACAGAAGAGAAGAAAGAAGGAGACGGTGAGACAGCGGAGGCTCGAAGCGAGGAGGAGGTATAAACCGTGTCTGCCATCTATCGTGATGGGAAATGTGCGATCGTTATCAAATAAAATCGACGAGCTCTCAGCACTGGTACGGAGTCAGAGGGAATACCGAGAGTGTAGCCTGATGTGTTTCACCGAATCATGGATGCACCAGGACATTCCCGATGAGAATGCTTCCGTGGAAGGCTTCCACACTGTTCTGGCGGACAGGGACAGCATCGCTAGCGGTAAGCGGAAAGGAGGTGGGCTTGCTGTTTTAGTTAACAACCGGTGGTGTAACCCTGCCAACATAACAATCAAAGAAAGGATTTGTTGCCCAGACATTGAGCTGTGTGCTGTTGGACTCGGGCCGTATTATTTACCCAGGGAATTCTCTCACGTCATCTTGGTGGCTGTTTATGTTCCTCCCTCTGCTAACCCCACAGCTGCATGTGACACTATTCACTCTGCCATAGCCCGGTTACAGACTCAGCACCCGAGTGCCTTTATTGTGATCTCGGGTGACTTCAACCATGTATCACTGGACAATACACTACCAACATTCAGACAATATGTGGACTGTCCCACCAGGGGAGAGAAAATTCTAGACCTACTGTATGCTAATGTCAAGGATGCATACACCTCCTCCTCCCTCCCTCCACTTGGTAGGTCAGATCATAACCTGATTCACCTCACCCCCCGCTATGTGCCAATTGTGAGGAGGGAACCTGTGACCACGAGGAGTGTTAGGAGGTGGTCACAGGAGGCCTTAGTGGAACTACAGGGCTGTTTTGAGGTGACCAACTGGGAGACACTCTGTGAGCCTCACGCTGAGGACATCAATGGGCTAACTGAGTGTATCACAGACTACATAACTTTCTGCACTGACTCCATTGTTCCAGCTCAGACTGTTCATTGTTACCCAAATAACAAGCCGTGAGTGACTAAGGACATCAAAGCCCTCCTCAACAACAAGAAGAGGGCTTTCAGAGGGGGCAATAAAGAGGAGGTGAGGAAGGTCCAGGTGTTACTAAAGGACAAGATCAGAGAGGCTAAGGACAATTACAGGAGGAAGCTGGAGTGGAAACTCCAGCAGAACAGCATGAGAGAGGTGTGGAGGGGCATGAAGACCATCACTGGATTCAGGCCAACCAACAGCAGGGGAGCTGAGGGAGGTGAGAATAGAGCTAACGAGTTGAATCTGTTTTTCAATAGATTCGACACCACAGTGTCTGCTCACACCCCCACAACCTCACCTGTAGTCAGCCTGGAACCCAGAGCCACACCACTGTGCCAGCCTCTCTCTTCACATGGCGCTGTTGCCTCCTGTGAGATTCCTGACACCCCTCCCCCACCCATCACCTTCACTCAATACCAGGTTGAGATGCAAATGAGGAGACTTCACTCAGGCAAGTCTGCTGGACCAGACGGAGTGAGTCCCCTCGTCCTCTAGACCTGTGCCCCCCAGCTGTGTGGAGTCTTTCATAAACTGTTTATGCTGAGTCTGAGTCTGCAGAGGGTCCCAGTGATGTGGAAGACATCATGCCTCGTCCCTGTACCAAAGACGCCACGTCCCAGTGGCCCCCAGGATTACAGGCCCGTGGCACTGACCTCCCACATCATGAAGACCCTGGAAAGGCTCATTCTGGACCAGCTGCGACCCATAGTAAGACCACATCTGGATCCCCTTCAATTCGCTTATCAGCCTCGTCTCGGAACTGAGGATGCCATCATCTACCTGCTCGATCGTGTCTACACCCATCTGGACCAGCCGGCGAGCACTGTGAGGGTCATGTTTTTTGACTTTTCCAGTGATTTCAACACCATCAGGCCGACCCTCCTGGGTGATAAGTTAGCAGCGATGCAGGTGGATCCTTCTCTGGTGTCCTGGATTGTTGATTACCTGACAGGAAGACCACAATATGTACGTCTCCCACAGTGTGTGTCTGACAAGGTAATCAGCAACACAGGGGCACCACAGGGGACTGTCCTCTCCCCCTTCCTCTTCACCCTCTACACCACAGACTTCAGCCACTGCACAGAGACCTGCCATCTTCAGAAGTTTTCTGATGACTCTGCGGTGGTTGGATGCATCAGCAGGGATGATGAGACGGAGTACCGGGCTGTGGTCGACTCCTTTGTCACAGGGTGTGAGCAGAATCATCTGCAGCTCAACGTGGCAAAGACCAAGGAACTGATCGTGGACTTCAGGAAGACCAGGAAACACTTGACCCCTGTTTCAATCCAGGGGGTCAGTGTTGACATTGTGGAGGACTATAAATACCTTGGAGTACACATTGACAATAAACTGGACTGGTCTAAAAACACCAAAGCACTTTACAGAAAGTGCCAGAGTCGTCTCTATTTTTTGAGGCGACTGAGGTCCTTCAACATCTGCCAGAAAATGCTGAGGATTTTCTACGAGTCTGTTGTGGCCAGTGCGATCCTCTATGCTGTTGCATGCTGGGGGAGCAGGCTGAGGGTCGCAGATGCCAACAGACTCGATAAACTGATCCGTAAGGCCAGTAATGTTGTGGGGATGAAGCTGGACTCCCTCAAGGTGGTGTCGGAGAGGCGGATGTTGTCCAAAATAAAGACAATGTTGGATAACACCTCCCACCCACTCCATGACATGCTGGTCAGTCACAGGAGCACGTTCAGTGAGAGACTGAGAGTACCGAAAAGCACCACTGAACGACACAGGAAATCATTCCTGCCTGTGGCCATCTCTCTGTACAGCTCATCCACTTAACACACTGGTTACTGCTACAACTACACGTTTCTTTTCCCCAGGCTCCACGCCCCGATAAGCAGCCGCCAAGGAGTGAGCCGGTGTGTACCTGGGTGCCCATCCCCGGACATAAAGAACCACCAACGCACCGATGTCTGAGGGCGTCTGCCACCGGCAGGGGAAGTGGTGGGGGGAGATAGGCCTCCAAACCTTGCAGGGCGTGAGATATCCCCAGAGAGGTGGCGTCTGATACCCAACCTGACATATGGACACAGACATACAGGCACACACAGATACAAACATCCATTCCCACCCTCATGCTCTCAATTGCAATTACTCCACACTCAACCAACGTGGAGACAGACATAAAGAGACGCTGTACACACAATCACACTCCCCAAGCCTACCCTTGCCCCTGGAGGGGGAAACTGCACCCAGACCCAGGTGGTGTTACCCTTTTCCCTGCGGTGGGGAGAAGCAGACCGCCCCGACTCCGCAGCGGCAGGGAGGCCCCACATTCCAGACCCCAGTCAGATGGCCAACTCCTCCTCCTAGCCCCCCCGCTCCAACAGGCCACAGAGAACGGGGGTGAGAAAAGACTCAAAACCTCCCTCCACCCGCTCATATGTAGTGTTGATGTATGTGTGTTCTAAGGTGCATTTAAAACCCTGGGGGGCATGGAGCTACCTGCCAGAGAGCAGCAGGTAAGCGCATAGCCCCTCCTGCTAGCCCTCAATGTCTACGTGTATTTAAAATTGAGAGGTGGGCAACGACGCCAGGGGTGAGGTTGTACACCCTGATGGTCTTTTGTATGCCGTGTAGCGTTCCCACCCCCAAGATCCTATATGTATGTGTAATGAGAGTGTGAGTAATGTGAATGTCTAAGTTGTGAGATAAAATTGAGGCAGAGGCAGCCAGAAGGGGACAGAGGGGGGGGATGCCTCCCCTGCACCCTGGTGACACATCTTTACCCCAAGGCCCTGCATGTGTGGGTGATTGTGGTGGAGCGGGAAGAGGGAGGCAGCTGGAGATGGGGAGGGAAGGAAGGGAGGGGCAAGTGACCCCTCCCTAGAGCCAGCTCCCCCGCTGACCACAGTAGGCACCCCCATACTCCATGACCCGCCAGGGAAAGGGGGCCCAGGCCCATCCAGACCGGGGCCCAGTGCAGCAGTGCCGCCCGGCCCAAAGAGCCCGGGACAGCCCACCTGACCCCACCACAGAGAAAACTGCACCCACCCCATCATCCACTAATCTTCCAGACAACACAAGACAATAGACGCCCAGGCCAAGATCTTCCTCCACCTCTCCTGTATCTCCCCCTCCTGCAGAGAGAGTTCCTGAAGAGAGGAAAGCTCCTGCAAGATGTGACAACCTCCCCCACTAGTTGAAGAGCCCCCAGGTGGCTCGATGCACCGGCGGCACCCTGCACCAGGGCTGGGCCCCCATACACCCACCCGCCCACAACCCCGGCAACACACCAACCAGGACCCAAGCCCCCGAGGCCTGGCCAGGGCCCCATCCCAGAGACGGTGCCCCCCCAGAACCTCACGCCCATCCCGGACCCACCCAGGGGCAGCCAGGCTACCAGGTCAGTAACCCACGTCCGTCAGCACAGACCCTCCCCTAGCCCCGCTGCACGCAGCCACGAGGAAACCGTCACCTAAGAGCCAACAGAGCCCCTAATTGGCCATGACCGCTACCGCGGGTTGAGCCCCCCAAGGAAGATGCTCCTGGGGAACACCCCGGCGCCCTAAGCCTGTCCCTACCCCCACACCAAACTATGACCCCCCCACCCCCACTAGGTGATGGAGCTTATCAAAGTAGCCCAGAGCAATTGATCTGATGTGGTGGCAGAGGCTGTATCAAGACTAATGTAATCAAATAGATAATTTCTATATTGGTTAGAATTAAGATTATTTTTATTTTTCCAGTTCATGAGGACTGTTTTCTTGGCTATGCATAGGGCAGTGAAAACCATATGGGCTATATTCTTACTGTAGTGACATTGTCTAAGCTGCCCAACAAACACTAAAGGAGAAGTTGGAATGTTACATTTCAGACACTTTGATAAGTCTTCACATATCTCGCGCCAAAACTTCTGAACTGGTGGACAGAACCAAAGAGCGTGGATATAATTGTCCGGTGAGTTGGTTTGGCAGTGTGAGCAGTTGTTGGTAGACGTAAAGCCCATCTTGAACATCCGATGACCTTTATAGTGCACTCTATATAGTATTTTGTATTGAATTAATTGAAGACTGGGATTTCTAATTAGATTAAAGGTTTTTAAGCAAATCTGAGACCAGAAGTTTTGGTCTTAGTTAACTGATAAATCCGCTTCCCATTTTGCAATAGGAAGTGATATTGATTCATCTGTTTTAGAAAGCATTCTGTATATTTTGGATAGTAATTTGGGGGTTTTAAGGGTAAGAAATTGAACCACACTTGGTGGTGTTTGTAGTTCAACTTGACCCAGTTTAAATTTCTTTTTTATTATGGATTTAATTTGTTGATATTCTAAAAATCTTTTCTTTTTGATCCCATATTGTGTAACAAGTCTGTCAAATGAAATAAATATATGTTCTAATATATGTTCTAAGTATTTAATTCCTTTACAACTCCAATCTGAAAAGTTTATCGTATTACTGTTGCACTGTTAATATTTTTGGTCATATCGCCCTGCTCTACTTTCATGTGTTACTGTTTAGGCTTAAATTGGTTTGATGTTTGGTTCCTTTTTCTTAATGTAAAAAAACCCCTCAGGTTACAATCAGTCCAAATCCAAATCTATGTTAATTAGAAGCAGATTAGTCAACAGCCCACAACTGAGTCTTTCCATAGCCAGTGTTAGAACACGTCACCCAGATTAAACTACTCGGCGTTACCATAAATCACCACCTTTCATGGTCTCAGCACATCGACTGTTTTTAAGAAAACGGGACAAGGCATAGCTATGGCTATGAAATGCTCTTTCTGTATCACTTCTTCAATTATGAAAGATGTCATTAATGCACTAGTAATGTCTCATCTGGAGTATTGTTCAATCATTTGGTCAGCAGCTAATAAGACAGATCTTAACAGACTTCAGTTAGTCCAGAATAAGGCGTCCAGATTAGATGTTCATACTATACTAATTAAAAATGGACCGATCCTCGCCTCACAAAACGCGCTACTTGGCGTAACCCAGCTTTGCTTATCAGAGAAGTATGTGTCACTCGATAGAGCGGCTGTTGTCTGCGAGACCTGTCGGCGAACTGGTGGAGCATTTGGAGCCTCACTACATGCTTCCAAACCGCAGCATTTTTAATCTTAATCTCTTCCATACTGAGGCGAAAAGGAAGCGATTTGTCCCGTACTTCAGCTAGAATGGGGGAAAAAAAGACTCTGGAGTTAGTCTGTGTCCTCAAGCTGCAGCTGCCTCTTCTTCTCTCATGTTTTCTAAGTAGCTGACAGCTGGTAACTGTGCAGGGGCGGCTCTAGCAAAGCTTTGCCAGGGGGCAGGTAGGGCATTAACAAGAAAAGGGAGGCACAAAAAATACTTTTCTTTGTTATTTCATTTAAAGGACTAACTTTTAATAAATAATTATCTGAATCTTACAACCAAAGTGGTCCTCTGATTAAATGTATAGAAATCCATTACTGTATATGGTAACTATTAAGTCTAATTTACACCCTGGTAAGTAGTGATGGGTCGGTCGCGAAGAAATGGCTCTTAGAGTCGGATCTTTGACGTGAACGATGAGAGCCGGCTCCTTATCGCGAGCCGTGGGGTTTTTTTTTTTTTTTTCTTTCTCTCACCCTCTCTCACACTTTTTTCCGCTTCACTCCGCACGCGAGCCTTGTGCTTTGCGCTGGGCAGAGGAGGGAGGGGCGGTAGTCACACTGGCAGTAGCACAGGAACAGAGGGGGAGGGAGAGAGAGAGAAAGAGAGCCAGGGACAACAACGTCACATCAGAAAGGTATAGTAATCATCCACAACTATTTTCAGTTGCAGATGATAAAGGAATTAGAAAGTTTATTCATGCAGGCCCATATGACAGAGAATGTGCATCTTCTTTTTCATATTTTAATTTATATTTAATTGTGTTGTGGTTTTCAGTGTTTTGTGTTGTTTCACTTTAAAAAATTTTAAAAGGAAAAACCTGAAAATTTAAATAGTTAAAAGTCGAACTGTGAATAGTTGGTTTTTGTATTATGATTTATTTATTACATTTTATGTGGAGTGAATAAATAAAAGTATATTTACCATGGCCCCTAGAGACAAAGCACGTACAAAACTCCAAAACGCGTGCAAAACACGACAGAAGTGCTCCAGGATGCTAGGCGCAGTGTTGAGCTTTTGTTACCTAGTGGCTACACAAGCCAGTAACAGGTAAATGAACTTTTTTTTAAATTATTTGAATATATATGAGTGCTTGTGTATAAATACACAAACCATACACATATGCTTTGAATTGTGTAATTTAAGTGAACTAGGTAGCTCTGTTTTGGAAGTTCAGTTAACGCTAGGGCTGCACGATTTTGCATAAAATGAGAATCACGATTATTTTGCTTAGAATTGAGATCACGATTCTCTCACGATTTTCTTTTCCAATATAAATATTTATTGCACTTATTAACTGCACATCAACTTCGTAACAGTTGAAACTGAACATAAAAACAATAAATAAACATAAAAACAATAAATGCCTCACATTTTGCTGTTGCTGCAAAATGTTGTACTGCTTGAAATTCCGTCTCCACCGTTGCTCGACACTGCGTGTATAGAGCAGGTAGTGCAACAATAGAAAAATAGTTGCGGGACGGCACTGTGTAGCGTTTGTCTAGGGCAGGGGTCAGCAACCTTTAACACCCAAAGTGTCAGGCTCTGGAGAGACTCAGAGGCAGACCGTCACTTGAGTTCACAATTTATTTCCACAAACACAGACACCAGGTGCGAATATATACAGGTGAGGAGGGGGGGGGCACAGGAAGAGGGTCTCCGGAGAACACAGGCACAGAAGGGAAAGGGGCTATGTACACAATCCTTGCAGCGGCTCAGGTTGGCTCGGACTCCGGCTAGCTCACCCAATGGTGGTCCCCAGGCTGGCGAGAATCTGGCACAGAGAGGAGAACAGGTAAGTCGCAGCACAAAGAAACTCGAGAAGAAGGCTTGACTAGCAGTGACACTGACGAGTGTTACGCAATAATCCAGCGAAGAAGCCTTCTCAGCCGCCGCCTTAAGTGAGCGTGGTGATGAGCTGATTAGTCGCAGGTGTTTGAGCCAGGGGCTGGAGTCGTCATGACTCCGCCCCGTAGAGCGCAGTGCACAGGAGGGGAGAGAGAGACGCAACATACTTGTAGCCATACAGGGACCGCCGAGGAGGCACAGGGTCATGACACAAAGAGCCATTTGGACGCGATTTCCACGCAAAAGAAAACTCTGGGAGCCGCAAATACTTTTTGACATCTAAAATAAAGATAACACTGTATATATTGTTTTTTTACCTTTATACTTTGTGTGAACAACTAAGGTGTGTTGCTTAAATGCATGAAGTGCTACAGAGAAAATTACATTTTATTTATGTAATTAACACATTTTGAACTTTGCAAAATTCCGCCTAAGTATGTATTTTACCTGGTTAATGTGTGTGGCGGGGTGTGGACTGCAGCGCCGCTGCAGGGGAGGCGGACGCACCTTAGCGGTACCCGCAATCACGCCTCGCCGCCTTAACGTCTGTGCCACCTATGCTGTTGTGTTGGTGTGTGTCGGGCTGCGAGCTTTAACACCGGCTGTATGCGTAAAGCAACCGTGTGTGAAAAGTGGTCAATAAAAAGATGCTGAAAAGCTTGTTCATGGAAACATAGTCGGGTCTGCCGTGATATGTTTACAATGGGACTTCCGCTCCTGAACCTCTGCGCACAGCGTCTGCTGTACGATCGGGGCTGTACGAAGTCACTTTCATTTTTTCGCTCGACTGTAAGCTGTCGTCTGTGAGGCGTGAACGTGTTTGTTTTTGGAGAACAGCTGCTGACATAATGTGGATCCGAAGATCCATAATTGGCCTACCTGGGGTTGAAAGTCTCGCACGGCGTTTCGGCGGGTATATCGGCTTCCGCAAGTGTGACGCTTATTTTGATCGATCAAAAACTAATACAATATAATTTTATATTTATATTTCAATATCACAATAATCTTCCAATTTAGAACTACGAGTTAAAAAAAGAACTAACATAAATAAAATAGACTTTAGCTAATTACTTACAAAAAATTATTTATTTCCCCAAACCACGCGGAGCCGTAGAAGGACTAAAGATCCGCATGCGGCTCCGGAGCCGCAGGTTGCCGACCCCTGGTCTAGGGTGTTGATCATTTTCCTAAATCCCTCGTTTTGCACTGTGTTGATGGGAGCCATATCTTTGGTCAGGTGATAAGTAATAGCCTCCGTAATTTCTTTGTGCCTGCGGAAGTTCGACGTGTATAGGAAGCGCTGTATAAGGTTCCCGTTATTGATGTTTGGGTGGTTTACCGGGACGGATTTTCTCCTGTCACTTTCTCGTCATCCGTGACGTGTTCTCCGTTGTTTTTTTTCCTGCCAATTTGAGCATCACACGGCACAGCTTCTGTATCACGTGGTGTAAGGCTCCGCCCTTGTCATTTGTTGAGCAGGAAGAGTGAGCGCTTGTTTTCATGCAGATTATGTCCCGGATCAAAATGCGGTACAATCGTCGTCGTCTTTCTTTCTTTTTTTCTTTTTTTTAAAATCGTTGTCATTTGGAAATGAGATCGCACATAAGTATGAATCGAAATCGCGATTTTCTAACGATTAATCGTGCAGCCCTAGTTAACGCTAGAAATGTTTTGGAGTTTGTCAGGAGAAAAATTGTTACATGAAATGTATCCTTTCAGTTATCATTAAGCACATTTCTACATGACTTTACACCTAGTAACTTGTGTGATGAACTTATGCAGATACTAACCGCTTCCTGTTTTTCTGAACATTTAGATGTAGAGAAGAGAAAGCTCAGCTCTTTTACGAGAACATACAGATGTAGAAAAGGGAAAAACCCGCTGATCTGAGTGACGTTGTTATCTTTGTACACACACACACACAGAACAATCTTGTATAAATAAAGAACGCAGACGGTGACAAAGCGCGAGTCCATGAGTGTCTCCTGTGCGAGCGCTCTGTGACCGTCCTCGCGAGTAAAAGAACTGCAGTGTTTTTGTTTTCTAACTCAGGAGTCTTGGCTAAAGAAAGAACGGCAGGGTGATTTAAAGAAATCCCCTGTCAGAGTTTGTACGTGCTATGTCTCTAGGGGCAACCGTATATATTTATATATAAACATATATAAATAAAACTACTTTTTTTACATTAGAAGTTCCTTTTCTGCATAATTTTATATTATTGTTGATAATTAATTAGCAACAAAACAACCTGAAGAGCCGGTTCGGAGCCGAAAGTGCCGATTCTCTAAAAAGAGCCAGAAATCCCATCACTACTGGTAAGCTATAGTCCTTTTCCTTTGGGAAGGTACCATCTGTGCAGTCTGCAATTCTGTTGAAGAAAGATGGTGAATCTATTTAATTATTGTAGAAACATAATTGATTATTTCTGTGCATTTGATTTACACATGCATTAAATTAAAGTTGATTACGTCGATTAAGCATCATGAGGTGGAGGGCGGGGGTGGTTCTGGGAGATTTTTGCTGGGAGTTGGCAACTCTATTAGTTAGGTTGTTTAATATTTCTGCTAAGTACTCTTTAAAATACCAGAATAGGAAGGATGGTGCAGGTTTAAGTTTATTAGATTGATGTTTGTTGCTGAACTATAAAATATTTGAATAGAATAGAATAGAATAGAATTCAACTTTATTGTCATTGCACATGTCACAGGTACAGGGCAACGAAATGCAGTTTGCATCCATCCAGAAGTGCTTTAGCCATGATATAGATATATTACGCTATATATTAGCAATAATATAGATATGTAAGTTATATTACGGAAATGGGTCTATTATGGTATGTTATAATGTACACGGTAGTGCTGGGCGATATGGAAAAAATATTTATCACGATATGAATTATTTTATATCACGATAACGATATATATCACGATATACGACCTGACCTGTGGTCATCTGGAAAGTACGCGGTCTGTAAACAGCGAGTGCCGAGGGTGCAGTCTTTGTTTTGAGTTACCGTAAAGTATGTCGCAAATCCGGGTGCACGTACAGCAGCAAACCACGAGACGGAGTTTCTTTGCGAAAAATATCATTTTTTTTATACCATATTATTTACTTGCATAAAGTTAAGAGCATGTATAGTGAGAAGACAACACTAATATATTTGCCACAGGCTATTTAACCCTTTAAGACCTACCATAGAACCAAGTCCGCCAGAGCTTATCTTTATGTTTTTACATGCTGTAGTGCCATTTGTGGGAGTATTTCAAGTTTCCATATATCAATACAACTGTTATAGCCCAAATTTTAATAATATGTATGCATTAAGTCCATAGTAACTACATAAATTGCAAAAACTTGTAGTGCAATAAACTACAAAAAAATTGAAAATCGTTTTTTTGTTTTTTACATATATTTCTAGTTAAAAAAAATTTAAGCGGTGTATCCCTCAAAACTGTAAATACAAAAGTTTCCAACCACGAGAAATTTATTTTGAGTGTCTTCATAGTTTTATTTTTGAGATACACTAATTTTTATATACTCCAGGAAAAATGAAATTAAATATTATAATGCATCAAAATAAACTATTTCCAACAGTGTAATTTGAGTTCTAAGCATCCCAGAAACGATACAGAAAAACATAAAGTCAAACATGTCTTTTAAAAACACCAACATAGGCTTATAAGGCCCTTTCGCGAAAATGACGTCACTTCCGGTTTCGGGCAGGTAATGGCGGACGTGCGATAGTTCGCGCTGACGTATATGCCAACGTAGGAAGTCTTATGAACGTCGGCAAAGCCTGTTTCTGGAATATTGTGTTTTTGTTGCTGCAAGTTTGGAATATTGTGTTTTTGTTGCTGCAAGTGCTTCTTATGCAATTTTTGCAAAGTTATATGTGGAAGGAAACCGTGACTTTGGACAAGCTAATGGCATAAGATGTAAGTACAACTCCGGTTTCACATGCAAAAAAAAAATTATTGCGCTACCTTATGTGGTTCCAGTTCTACAGGGATTTAAAAATAGTTAGGTAAAACGGAGTGTACCTGCTCCGACCAGTTGTAAAGGGTTAATTATATATTTCATGTAATAATTTATAAAATTTGGGTTAGTACGATATAAACGATAGAAGACAAATGGCACGATAGACACTTTTCTATCGTCCACACGATATATATCGTCATATCGCCCAGCACTAGTACACGGTATAAAATATGTTATGAATATGCTGGTGGTCTTAGTTCAGAGGCTCCTGTAGCGCCTCCCAGAGGGCAGGAGGGTGAAGAGTCCATGTGATGGGTGACTGGGGTCTTTGATGATTTTCCCAGCCCTTTTCAGACACCGCTTCCTGTAGATGTCCTTTATGGCAGGAAGTGGTGCTCCGGCGATGCGCGGGGCAGTTTTCACAACCCTCTGCAACGCTTTCCAGTCCAAGGCGGAGCAGTTCCCGTACCAGACTGTTATACAGTTGGTCGGGATGATCTCGATGGTGCAGCGATAGAAGTTCACCAGGATGTCTGAGGACAGGTGGTTCTTCCTCAGAGTCCTCAGGAAGAAGAGGCGCTGGTGAGCCTTCTTGACCAGCTTGGAGCAGTTGGTCGTCCAGATGAGATCCTCGGAGATGTGGACTCTCAGGAACTTGAAGCTGCTCACACGCTCCACAGCCGTCCCCTTAATGTAGACGGGTGGATGTGGGTCAGCATTCCTCCTGTAGTCCACGATGAGCTCCTTGGTCTTCTCGGTGTTAAGCAGCAGGTTGTTTGTGTCGCACCACTCAGCCAGACGATCCACCTCCTCCCTGTAGACGGCCTCATCGTTGTCACTGATGAGGCCAATCACCGTGGTGTCATCTGCAAACTTAATGATGGTGTCAGAGGACCAAGGATAAAGGAGGATTAGATCTGCCTAACTTTAATCACTATTTTTTAGCCAACAGGCTTCAGTTCATCTCTAGATGGTTTAAACACACCTTCTTAGATGAACCTTGGATAGATGTAGAACAGGCACTATGTAATAATCCAGAAATTTCAGACCTACCATTTATCAGTTCAAACATCAAACGACATGAATGCTTTAAAAGCATCAACATCAGCTCTTCTCTGACAGCATGGTGGGAGTTTCTAAAAATGACAGAGTCCTCATTAATCCCATGCAAACGTACACCTATCTGGAACAATCCGGACATATTACAAAACAATAATATGATAAACTTTCCAGATTGGAGTTGCAAAGGAATTAAATACTTGGAACATATATTGGAAGGAACAGACTTTATTTCGTTTGACAGACTAGTTACACAATATGGGATCAACAAGAAACGATTTTTGGAATATCAACAAATTAAATCCATAGTAAAAAAGAAATTTAATCCCAGTGAAGCTGAATTACAAACACCACCAAGTGTGGTACATTTTTTTAATCTAAAACCCCCCAAATTATTGTCTAAAATATACAGAACACTTTCTAAAATAGATGAATCAATATCCCTTCCTATTGCAAAATGGGAAGCAGATTTATCAATCAGCTTAGACCAAAACCTTTGGTCTCAGATATGCTTAAAAACCTTTCAATGGATCAGAAATCCCAGTTTGCAATTAATACAATACAAAATATTACATAGAGTGCACTATAAAGGTCATAGGATGTTCAAGATGGGCTATACGTCTTCCAACAACTGCTCACACTGTCTAGCAAATACACCGGACAATTACATCCACGCTCTTTGGTTCTGTCCACCAGTTCAGAAGTTTTGGCGTGAGATATGTGAAGACTTATCAAAGTGTCTGAAATGTAACATTCCAGCCTCCCCTTTAGTATGCTTGCTGAGCAACTTGGATGAGGTCACTGCAGAAATAAACACAGCCCACATTGTTTTTACGGCCCTATGCATTGCCAAGAAAACGGTCCTCCTTAACTGGAAAAATAAAAATAATCTTAATTCTAATCAATATAAAAACCATCTAATAGATCACATTAGTCTTGATACAGCCTCTGCCACCACATTTGATCAATCCCTTTGGGCTCCTTTGATCGGCTTCATCACCTAGTGGGGGTGGGGGGGTCATGGTTTGGTCCTGCCTTCGCTATTGTGGTTGATATGGGGGTAGGGACGGCCTTAGGGCGTCTGGGGAGTCCCTAGGGATGTTTTCCCTGGAGGGCCTAACCCGGGGGATGTGGCCATGACCTGGTTAGGGGCTCTGATGGCTCCTAGATGGTGTTTTCCTTGTGGCTGCGTACAGCGGAGATGGGGGAGGGTCTGTACTGGCGGACGTTGGTTACTGGCCTGGTGGCCTGGTTGCCCCTGGGTGGGTCCGGGACGGGCGTGGAGGCTTGGGGGTCTGGGGGTGCTCCGCCCCCGGTCTGGGGTGCTGGCAGGGCCTTGGGGGCTTGGGTCCTGGCTGTTGTGTCGCCGGGGCTGTGGGCGGGTGGGTGCAGGGGGGCTCAGCCCCAGTGCAGGGGACCTCTGGTGCATCAGCCCAACTAGGGGGCTCTCTAACTGGTGGGGAGGCTGTTATATCTTTGCAGGTGGTCTCCTCTCTACAGGAGCTCACTTTGCAGGTGGGGGAGAGATATAGGAGAGGTAGAGAATGAACTCAATCTGGGTGTCTATTGTCTTGTGTAGTTTGGGAGATGATTGGATGATGGGGTGGGTGCAGTTTTCTCTACAGTGGAGTCGGGTGGGCTGCCCCGGACTCTGTAGGGCTGGGCGGTGCTGCTGCTGCGGGCCCCGGTCCGGATGGGCCTGGGCCCCCTTGCCCTGGTGGGTTCCAGAGTGTGGGGGTGCCTACTGGGGTCAGCGGGGGAGCTGGCCCCAGGGAGGGGCCGCTTGCCCCTCCCTTTCTTCCCTCCCCATCCTCAGCTACCTCCCTCTTCCCGCTCTACCACACCCACCCACACACGCAGGGCTTGGGGTGCAGATATGTCACCAGGGTGCAGGTATTGGGATTAGAGAAATTATTTCACTGCTATTGTTCATAGTACCATGGCATTAATCACATAATCTCCAAGTAGGGATAGTGCATTTAGATGTTTAAACATATTGGCACCCAATTAAGTTTTTATTACAGGTCCGGTAAGAACCACTTTAAACTGTTGAGTTGAATCTATAACTTTAAAGGCTTTTTGAATGTGTTTATATTCTTACACTGAATCTGCACAGACTTCAGTGGGTGAGAGATTGAGTTCCAGGCTGACAGGAAACGCCATGCTTTGCAAAAGTGAAACTGAAAGCAGAGTCTAAGTGCAAGCTAAGAGCAGGCTGTTTTATTATACATTAATATCTCTGATTAAGCTTTGATTAAGTTTTAAGTAGTTGTATTAGAGTGAAACAGTTGTTTTATATATTTTATATATCAGTCAAGATTATTACACACATACCGACACATATAGTTTCAGCTGTGTACGTGCGGGCCTTATGTCTCAAGATGACTGAAGGTGTGAGGTGATCCAGGGTGCAGGAGAGGTCAGCACGCACACACACACATACACACAGTAGCAGACTCAGTTAGTGGGTAAGAGGTTAAGATGTGTTTTGCTGTGACTGCAAAGTTTGGGTGCGTACGTGTTAGTCTGTTCCAGGAAGTACACCAGATGTCCCAGAGATAAGAGCGAGCTTGTGGGACGACACCTGGATGGAGACGAGAGGCGATGTTCTTTTAAACTGTGTCAAAAGTTAACTGAACGGTTGTGGTTTTGGATTGAAGTATGCTGTATTGTGTCTGCTTAATACAAGAGGGGGGGCAGTATCACCCCAACCCTATAAAGCCTTGGTTTTGACTGTTGTAAGACAGTTCAATCACTGAATCTGCACAGTGTTGGACTCCACGCGTGTTAACAATAAATCTTCGCTTTGATCTTACCTGCTGGACCAGAGTCGTTATTGCCTTAAGAGCCCTCCGTACTCCTTTTATCCAAGTTTTGAATCCTAACACAGGGGAGGCACTCCCCCTCTGTCCCCTTCTGGCCACCTGTGCCTCAATTTTATTCTGCAACCTAGACATCCACATTACTCACACTCTCACATAACACATACATATAGGGCCTTGGGGGTGGGCACGTTTTACAGCATCCAGAGGATGGT
Source organism: Pelmatolapia mariae (assembly GCF_036321145.2). Taxonomy (NCBI): domain Eukaryota; kingdom Metazoa; phylum Chordata; class Actinopteri; order Cichliformes; family Cichlidae; genus Pelmatolapia; species Pelmatolapia mariae. The sequence goes on along the minus strand of NC_086235.1, from coordinate 8,109,027 downwards.
CGGTGTATTCCAACCCACCTCTGGCGCTGGTGCCCTACCCTCAATTTTAATGCATATAGACACTGAGGGTTTTCGGGAGGAGCCGTGCTGCTCTCTGGCAGGAAGCACCATGCCCTCCTGTGTTTTAAATGCACTTTAGAACAGCACACAGCAACACTACATATGAGCGGGCGGAGGGAGGTTTGGGGTCTTCACTCACCCCGGTTCTGTTAGCCGTCAGGGCTGGGGGGCTGGGAGGAGGTGCTGGCCGTCAGATTGGGGTCTGTGATGCGGGGCCTCCTTACTACTGCAGATAAGGAGGCGGTCCGCTTGCCTCCACCCCAGAGAGAAGGGTTACACCTCCTGGGTCTAGGTGCGGCTTGCCCCTCTGGGGGCGGGGGTACCTGGACCTGGGATATAGAGTATGTTTGGGGAGTGTGATTGTCTGTGCAGTGTCTATTTGTGTCTGTCTACACGTTGGGTAAGTGCCGAGTATTTGGTTGTGTATATGGGGGTGGGAATGCACGTTTGAGTCTGTGTCTATATGTCAGGTTGGGTCTTAGACTCCACCTCTCTGGGAACATCTCAGGCCCTCCAAAGTACGGAGGCCTATCTCCCCTCACCACACTCCCTGCCGGTGGCTGATGCCCTCAGACGTTGGTGTGCTGGTGGTTCTTGTCGACTGGGGCTGGGCACTCATGTATGTACCGGCTCACTCCTGGTGGCCGATTGGCGGGGCCTGGCGCCTGTGGCCCAGCTGGGCCCCTTCCGGGGGGTGGGGTGTCCTCAGGCCTCTGGCCTCTGGGCCTGAAGCTCGGTCCTCTCTGGCGCAGCTGGCTGCCGGCAGAGCCCGCGGGCACGCCACTGCAACCCCCTCTGGCCTCTGCTCTGTGGCTGCTGGGTGACCTCTCGTTTGGGGCTCTACTCAGCTCTTCCCAGGAGGGTGGCACTGTTCCCCCCCTTTGGTGGTCCTCCTTGGGTCCTCGTACTCTGGGGCCTCTGGATGTCTGGGGCCTGGATCTCCTCCATACCTGCTTCATGCCCTGGGGGACGGGGCTATGGCTCCCCACACTCCCTAGCAGATCGTTACATGGAGAAACCTTTGGAATACAAGCATGCTTATCCACACAGGTGTACACACGGGTGTTCACAGACACAAACTACACCTTTCTTGGCTGCTACCTCAAAGCACATTGTGCGCTGTCTATCTTGCGTGCTGCACAATAACATATAATATTTAGTATCTACTGTTATCTACTGCTAGCTAGTTTATTGTGATGGTGCTGTATTTATTATGTTGCTGTTTTTTGTTTGTTTGTTTTCTCTTCTGTTTTTTTTTCTCCATACAGGTGATCCAGGTGTTTTGTTTGTTTTCTCTTTCTTTCTTCTCCCCTTTCTCACCATCTCTTCTCCCCTCTATTTTTCTTTCTCTCCCTCTTTCTTTCATTCTTTCTCCCTGTCCTATCCCCCAGTCATGTCTGTCCCGACTGTAACAACCGAAAATAAAAGAAATACATAATTATAATAAAGGTCAATCAAATGGACCAATATGGCAAGGCCATGATGATCCACTTGGTAAAGTAAATCCGCTTGGCATCTCTCTTGGCGTTAAGACAACAATTCTGATGGCTAAAGATCCAAACGGGACAGGGGAAAAAAAAAAAAAAAAAAAAAAAATGATGGTGTCAGAACCATCAGCAGGTCTGCAGTCGTGGGTGAAGAGGGAGTAGAGGAAAGGGCTCATTTGGTATAACGGAATAGCTTTAGTGTCTTGTTTTTAAAACTTGAGTATGAACTTATACAAAATGCAGCAAGATATTTATTTAAAAAACAGTTTTATTGATTACAAAAAACGCTATATCGGATTCATATCGGTATCAGCAGATATCCATATGATATCGGAATCGGTACTGGACATTAAAAAGTGGCATCATGCCATCTCTAATACTAATATCGATAAAATGCATTATCAACTTTCTTGGCTTCCTGTACAGGCTAAAATATTCTATGGCTTACTTGTAGTTATAAAGAACGCAATTCTGTTAAACACACCACATTTATTTCTGCTCAGCTGCAGTATCCAGATGAAATACATAATGATATTACACGATTTTCAACAAACTGCAATTTAGTAAATGCTCGAGTTAAAAGTAACCTTTTGTAAAACTGTTATATTTAGAGCAACTTTCAAGTGGAATAAATTGCATTATAAAATTAGAGAATTAGCAACTATTCAAAACTTCAGTGAACATTTAAAAGCCGATTTACAGAACTTTTAGTTGTAATATTGTAAGAGATGATTTGTTTTTGATATTTGTGTAATGTGTCTCAAAGTTATTGATATTATTGTAATTAGGGCTGCACGATTAATCGTTAGAAAATCGCGATCTCGATTCATACTTATGTGCGATCTCATTTCCAAATGACAACGATTAAAAAAAAAAAAAAAAAAAGACAACGACGATTGTACCGCATTTTGATCCGGGACGTAATCTGCATGAAAACAAGCGCTCACTCTTCCTGCTCAACAAATGACAAGGGCGGAGCTTTATACCACGTGATACAGAAGCTGTGCCGTGTGATGCTAAAATTGGCAGGGAAAAAACAACGGAGAACACGTCAGGGATGACGAGAAAGTGACAGGTGAAAATCCGTCCCGGTAAACCACCCAAACATCAATAACGGGAACCTTATACAGCGCTTCCCTATACACGTCGAACTCCCGCAGGCACAAAGAAATTATGGAGGCTATTACTTATCACCTGACCAAAGATATGGCTCCCATCAACACTGTGCAAAACGAGGGATTTAGGAAAATGATCAACACCCTAGACAAACGCTACACAGTGCCGTCCCGCAACTATTTTTCTATTGTTGCACTACCTGCTCTATACACGCAGTGTTGAGCAACGGTGGAAACGGAATTTCAAGCAGTACAACATTTTGCGGCAACGACAAAATGTGAGGCATTTATTGTTTTTATGTTTATTTATGTTTTTATGTTCAGTTTCAACTGTTACGAAGTTGATGTGCAGTTAATAAGTGCAATAAATATTTATATTGGAAAAGAAAATTGTGAGAGAATCATGATCTCAATTCTAAGCAAAAAAATCGTGATTCTCATTTTATGCAAAATCGTGCAATTGTGAAACCTCACTGTAGATATAAGAGCCAAATTATGTGGATATCTTGAATCCACTTTATTGTATAATATTTTATGTGATTGTATTTGACGGAAGACGAGCAACATCTGTTGTGGAAGCTAATGGGGTTCCTTTTGAATAAACAAATAAACAAACATAGGATTTAATATCACTGAATAATTATGTATAAATCTATACAAATTATAGAAATATGTAATAAAAACAACAAAATAATATAAATTATAAAATAATATGAAACTGTGTGTGTGTGTGTGTGTGTGTGTGTGTGTGTGTGTGTGTGTGTACAGCAGGAGGGATGGGCATGATTTTAGTGTTTAAACAGTCATGAATTATTTTTAACACCAGGTTGGATGTAATGTGTTAGAACTACCAGCAGGTGGGGATAAGAGACCTTTAAGGTGTTTGGTGCCACACTCCACCTTCAGGTTTAAAACTAGTGTTAATGGAGGGAGTTTGAAGGTTCAGTTTGTTCCACGACTGCATTTCACTCACTGCCTCTGTTTGTATCTCACTCACTGCAGGACCAACATGGAGCGAGAAGTCAGCGCTCTCAGGAGGCCGACAAACCTCACAGAAGAAAGGGAGAGAAAACATACACCTGTGACGAGTGTGGGAAGGATTTTACATTAAAGGCTTCACTAAAACGTCATCAGGTCATCCACACTGGAGAGAGACCGTTCAGCTGTGACTTGTGTGGAAAGTCTTTTTCCTGGAAGCGTTCCCTAAAAAAACACCAACTCATCCACAGTGGAGTTAAAGCATACAGCTGTGATCAGTGTGGCAGAGCTTTTACTCAAAGTAGCAGTTTACAGAAGCATCTAGTTACCCACTCTGGAATTAAGGCATACAGCTGTGACATCTGTGGAAAAACTTTCAGCCGGAGAGGGCACCGAAATACACACCTACGCATTCACACCAGACATGATGTGTACTGCTGTGAACAGTGTGGCAAATACTTTGCTACAGACACACAGTTACAACAACACATGTTTACCCACACTGAGGAACGACCTTATAAATGTGACCTGTGTGAGAAGACTTTTAAATCTCCACGTTACCTGAGACGACACCAACAGATCCACACCAGAAAGAGACTCTACAAGCGCAGTTACTGTGAGGTATGTATTTATATTGTTATCTTGTCATTTTAGCCTGACTGTTTGGAACAACTCTGCTCATTAAACTGTGTTAGCATGTTAGCAATTCTACTGCATGGAAAAGCAGATGATTTGTTTTTGATATTTGTGTAATGTGCCTCAATGTTATTGATATTATTATTATTGTTATTATTGATTGCTTATATTTTAATTGTGAAACCTCACTGTGGATGTAAGAGCAAAATTATGTGGATATCTTGAATCCACTTTATTGTATAATATTTTATGTGATTGTATTTGACGGAAGACGAGCAACATCTGTTGTGGAAGCTAATGGGGTTCCTTTTGAATAAACAAATAAACAAACATAGGATTTAATATCACTGAATAATTATGTATAAATCTATACAAATTATAGAAATATGTAATAGAAGCAACAAAATAATATAAATTATAAAATAATATAAAACTGTGTGTGTGTGTGTGTGTGTGTGTGTGTGTGTGTGTGTGTGTGTGTGTGTGTGTGTGTGTGTGTACAATCAGGAGGGATGGGCATGATTTTAGTGTTTAAACAGTCATGAATTATTTTTAGCACCAGGTTGGATGTAATGTGTTAGAACTACCAGCAGGTGGGGATAAGAGACCTTTAAGGTGTTTGGTGCCACGCTCCACCTTCAGGTTTAAAACTAGTGTTAATGGAGGGAGTTTGAAGGCTCAGTTTGTTCCACGACTGCATTTCACTCACTGCCTCTGTTTGTATCTCTGTCACTGCAGGACCAACATGGAGCGAGAAGTCAGCGCTCTCAGGAGGCCGACAAACCTCACAGAAGAAAGAGAGAGAAAACATACACCTGTGACGAGTGTGGGAAGGGTTTTACTGTGAAGGCTGAATTAAAACATCATCAGGTCATCCACACTGGAGAGAGACCGTTCAGCTGTGACTTGTGTGGAAAGACTTTTTCCTGGAAGGTTGCTCTAAAAGCACACCAACTCATCCACAGTGGAGTTAAAGCGTACAGCTGTGATCAGTGTGGCAGAGCTTTTACTCGCAGTAGCCACTTACAGAGTCATCTAGTTACCCACTCTGGAATTAAGGCATACAGCTGTGACATCTGTGGAAAAACTTTCAGCCGGAGAGGGCACCGAAATGCACACCTACGCATTCACACCAGACATGATGTGTACTGCTGTGAACAGTGTGGCAAAGAGTTTATAACAGACACACGGTTAAAACAACACATGTTTACCCACACTGAGGGACGACCTTATAAATGTGACCTGTGTGAGAAGGCTTTTAAATCTCCACATCACCTGAGACGACACCAACAGATCCACACCAGAAAGAGACTCTACAAGTGCAGTTACTGTGAGGTATGTATTTATATTGTTATCTTGTCATTTTAGCCTGACTGTTTGGAACAACTCTACTCATTAAACTGTGTTAGCATGTTAGCAATTCTACTGCATGGAAAAGCAGCTCTGAGTGATTATTCAGATTTTCATGTCAGTTATGATTTTAGTATTACTGTAGTATTATGGTGGTAGTATTGTAGTTAGTGCAGCCCAGTAAACTGAGTGTGTTAACTGAAACAGTAAAATGTAATTGGACGTCTGCAGAGATGCTCTTTATTTCAGGCGACGTTCAGGATAAAAGTGTTGAAGGACTGACTTACACTGTCTTTGTGTCTTTGTTTAGAAGCAGAGCGACACAGATGGATCCAGTTCTCAACCCTGTCATCACTGTGGTGGTGGGAAAAACTTTCGTTGTGACCTCTGTGGAAAAACTTTCAGTTGGCAAGACACCCTAAAAACACATCAACGTAGACACACTGGAGACAAACTGAAATACTGCAAAGAATGTGGGAGAAGCTTCACCACATCACTTGGCTTAAAATGCCATGAACTGATTCACAGTGGGGTTAAAAAGCACCTCTGTGATCAGTGTGGGTCATCCTTCACCACTGCAGGTGAGCTTAAAACACACAAACGAGTCCACACAGGAGAGAAACCATACAAGTGCAGACACTGTGACAAAAGCTTCTCACGTTCAGGTCATCGTAACAATCATGAACGTACACACATGGAAGGAAACTACAGCTGTGACCAGTGTGACAAGAGCTTCAGGAATCTCAGTTCATACTCCAAACACAAACGATCCCACGTTACTAATAAACTGTTTCACTGTTACCAATGTGCCAAAACATTCACCTCATTGTCTGCCCTGTGCAAACATCAGCGTGATCACTCAGGGCTGAAATCACTCCCATCACTGGATCACAGTGAATCTGAAGAGACAGAAAGATCCTCTGGTTTCAGTGTCAGACTCAAAAAGCTTGAGATCAGGCTCCACAGAGTTCAGACAGAATCATTTAAACTTGTGTTGAACTGAACTGGTTGCTGGGCTGAACTTCTACATAATACAGATTTACATGGGATCTTATTTTCTGTCGTTTTACTGAGTCAGTTTTGTCCTTTTTTCTCTGTCCTGGTTTTGCTCGTCTGTAATTAATTGAAACTCAGTCAAATAGTTCATTGTTCTCCAGCAAAACGTTTTGGAAACTCATGTTTAACCTTTAAAACTCTGACATGTTTTAGCACACAAGGCTTCATCGGGGAGTTCACTCATGATTGGACCATGAGAATAAAGGTTTTTAGTTCTTTCAAAGAGAGTCTTGGAGGTGTTTGATGTTTTTGTTTTTCTGAAACCACCTGAAAGAAAAACTATTTTTCTTGCTTTATGTAGTGTGGAAGTTTTTAATGTTTCTTTCATCTGTGATGTTCTTGAATGTGTTCACATGAAGATGGTACAAATAAACTGTCCTTTTAGCTTTAGCTCCTAATTTATTCATTATTTATGGATGTAGCACAGCAGCAGTTTCTTGATTAACACATGGAGGGCTCGGGATCTGATGGTAAATAATGTTTTGTGTCCTTGTACACATCATACAGCTCAGCTGTTCCACAGATGTCAGGTTTACACAGTGGGATGGTTTGTAAGAACGCAGCTCTCCTGTGGATAAATCCTTACTCTTAGCCTCAGGACCTCACACAGTCCCAGCAGGTTCGGTCAGAAGATTTATACCTTTTTCATTTCTATATGATTCTTCTTGCATCTAAACAAAGATGATTATGATGATGATGAGTCATTTATGAAAAAAGAAGCAAAAAACAATATTGTTGTATGAGGATTTTTATGGCAGATTTTGTGCATCAAAGTTTTTGTACATGAAAATGTTGAAAAGATGCAAAGGAGGAGGAGGGCACAAGAGCTCAGCACGTGATACTGACTGGAAGCAACACAGCTGCTGTTGACAAAGCAGCAGAGTCAGATATGAATGTGTATTGAATTCATCGTGTAAATATACCAGATTTATCCACATACGCTAGTTTTCACCCTTTTTTTACTTTCAGTAAGTTTACTTTTAGTTTATTTTTACTTTCTTAAGACGCAGGAGTGAAACATCATTAATGAAACATCATTAAAGTAATGTTTAAAAGACATTTCTCGTTTGTTCTTTCAGCTGCAGCCTCGCTGGTGTTTAACTGTCTGACAGTAAAGAAGATAAAAGATACGTGCAAACACAAACACATGAAAAGTATTTGCAGAAAAGCTTAAAGCTCTTGTTTGTCTGTTTTTTCGTTCCAGTCATCGCCAACATGGCGAAGATGTGAAGCTGCCTTTCTGCTACAGTATCTCCTTACATACATTTGCTCATATCGTGTGACTTCTTATAGAGAGTCTTTCTTTGAACATGTCTCACTGTTTTATTCCCGACGTTGCATTTGAGTCTTGCATCACTCTATTTTAATTCATATTAAAATGGATGGATGGCTAGACGGACCCCCTGAATTTATCATCTGAAATCTTTTTATTCCTTTATTCCACTGCGTTCAGGCATTTCTGTGCATCCAAATTTATATATAGATATCAAAGCACTCATATCTTTACAGTTTGTTAATATCTTCATAGTCTCCAATAATGTTACAGCCCAGTGCTTTCATTTGAACCCCAAGTGTCATTGTTTTTGAAAAAGCACAGAGTATAATGCATCTATTTTGCAAAAATAAATAATACAATAAATGTTACAAGACTTTCAAAAGGGTACCCTGTTTTTCCCTTCCTCGTATCGTACAAGTAGAGATAATATAATTATCCGAGGAACAATTGTCAAGCAGAGAAGTTCTTAAAATATTAATGCAAGACATGGAAGCAGCTGGTGTTGTTCCTAAATTAGGAACAATATTTTAAAATTACTTCACAATTCTTCTTGCACTTCAGATTGTTACAAACTATCCGAATATAAAGAAAGTCAGAAAATGGAAAACCTCAGCTTATAATAATAATAATAATAATAATAATAAACTTTATTTATAAAGCACACTAAAAAACCAAGGGTATACCAAGGTGCTTGACAAAAATAAAATAGGAAAAGGGAGATGGGAGGGAAAAGAGAAAGGACCTGGCACGTATCAATTATAAAACCTTGACAATCATAAGATATAAAAGTAGTTCACAAGCATAACGGATAAAAATGTACCAACGCACACCAAGTGTTAACTAGGTGGAAAGGCAAGATTAAACAAATAAGTCTTCAGCCGTGATTTAAACAGTGGCAGAGAGTCAGACGCCCGGATAGCAACAGGAAGGTTGTTCCATAAGGCCGGGGCAGCTACAGCAAACGCGCGGTCACCGCGAGACTTCAGCCGAGAACGAGGTTGCTCCAGAAGAATTTGGGTAGCAGATCTAAGTGCTCTGACAGGAGTGTGTAACCTGAGAAGCTCATTGAGGTAGCTCGGCACCAAATTATTAATGGTTTTGTAGGTGAAAAGTAATATTTTAAATTGAATACGGTATTTAATTGGAAGCCAGTGCAAGCCAGCAAGAACAGGAGTGATGGAAGAAAACTTCCTGCTACCTGTCAAAAGGCGTGCCGCTGCATTCTGGACAGTCTGCAATCTAACGAGAAGGGTGGAGGAAAGGCCAATGTAAAGAGAGTTGCAGTAGTCCAACCTGGAGGTCACGAATGCGTGAATGAGTTTTTCCAGGTCATTGTGCGGAATGTAGCGCTTAGCCTTAGAAATGAGGTGCAGCTGATTAAAACTAGACCTCACAACAGCAGACACTTGCTTGTCAAATTTAAGCGAGCTATCCAGTAGTATGCCCAAATTACTGGCATAATCAGAAGGAGAGCTAGCAAAAGGCATCAGAGCAGCACACAGTTGGTCGCGGGGGATTTTACTATCAAACACCACGATCTCCGTTTTCTTTTCGTTCAGGACAAGAGAATTACTCTTGAACCCATCTTTAACCTCACACATGCATTCACAAAAATAGTGAAAAGACATAGCAAGTTCGTCACTAATCTCAAAATAAATCTGTATGTCATCAGCATAGCAATGAAAGGCAATATTATATTTCTCAAAAATTGCTCCAAGAGGGAGCAGATATAGCGAAAAGAGAATAGGGCCTAATACAGATCCTTGAGGCACACCACAGCGTACAGGTACCGAGGAAGATGAGAAGTTGCCCAAATTAACCGAAAAAGACCTGTCAGCAAAATAAGATTTAAACCAGTTGAGGGCAGTGCCTCTTATACCCACAGTATGCTCAAGTCTTAGTAGAAGAATGTTATGATCAACCATATCAAAAGCAGAGGAAAGGGCCAATAAAACCAGGACCACAGAGCGTCCAGAGTCAGTGCTTACAAATAGGTCATTGAGAACTCTAAGCAAGGCCGTTTCAGTGCTGTGCCGTGGCTTAAAGGCAGACTGAAATTTCTCTGCAATGTTGTTCGCGTCTAGGTACGCCTGAAGCTGAGAGAGAACTAGTCGCTCCAGGATCTTGGACAGAAACGGAAGCTTAGAGATTGGTCGATAGTTCAAAAGATCATAACAATCAAGATTCTTTTTTTTCAGAATAGGCTGGACTACAGCATGCTTAAAGGCCAGTGGGACAGATCCAGAGAGTAGAGAAAAATTCATTAAGAATAGAATGCTCGGTCCAATTACATCAAAGCAGCCCTTAACAATGCGTGATGGGAGAATATCAGACACAGCATTGGTGTTTTTCAGTTGATCAACCAGCTGCTTCAGAGTCGAAAGCGACACGGGCTCAAATTGATGAAAAGTTGAATTACACTCAGAGGAAAAGACAAGATAAGAGGCAGACGAAGAGGAAAGCTTAAGGGATGAAACCTTATCTAAAAAAAGAATTTGAAAACGCTCACAAAGAGCTTGTGAATACAGTAAAGGCATATCAGGACAGGGATTAACAACAGAATTAAAAATTTTAAATAGCATATGGAGGTTATGACCATTAGCCAGAATGACTTTGGAAAGAAAAGATGCCTTAGCCATTCTAGCAGCAGTTTGAAACTGTGAGCTGCTGGTCCGTAACATATCATAAGAAACCTGAAGTTTATCTTTTTTCCACCTCCTCTCATCCCGGCGACAGACACGCCGTAAGGCACGTGTAGTATCATTTAGCCAGCAATGAGAGTAGGTTCTAGGGCGCTTCATTTTGATGGGAGCAACAGAATCAAGAATAAAAGAACAAACAGATAACAGGATATTAGCACAACCATCAACCGAACAGAGAGAACAGTCGTCAGGTACAGCCAAATCAGAGGTAGATGAAAATAATGATAACAAAGTATCAGCATAATCATCAGATGAGCGAACTGAGCAACAGTCAGGAATTATAGGCGCCAAATCTAAAAAAGACACAGCAAACTTTGACACAGCTTCAGAGCTGAGTACGCGTAGAAAGAGCTCCAGGGTGCAGTCCAGCGGCAGATAAGCCAATATCAAAGGAAATTAGAAAATGATCTGAAATCCCAGCATCATTTATATCCTTAATACAAATATCCAGGCCATACGTAAAAACCAAGTCCAAAATATGGCCTTTAACGTGGGTTGGTTCATTTACCCATTGACGGTGGTTAAAAGAGTCCATTAAAGCAAGAAATTCTTTAGCAAGCAGGTCATCCTTACAACAGATGTGTATGTTAAAATCACCAAGAATAAGAACAGAATCATATTTAAAAAGAACGGAACCCAAGAAGTCGGCAAAGTCCGAGATAAAACACTTGTTATATTTGGGCGGTCGATAGACCAACACACATAAAGTGGTCATGGAAGCAGTCATCTCCAATAACTGAACTTCAAAACTAGCAAAGTTTGGCGAGGACAGTTGCCGAACATTATATACGTTTTTAAAAACCGAGGCTAAACCACCTCCCCTACCAGAAAGCCTCGTGAACTAAAAAAGGCACAGTCCAAAGGAAGAAGTTCAGAGAAAGGAATGAGCTCACCAGGGCGAATCCAGGTTTCTGTAAGGAATAAAGCATCAAGGCCACTAGTAGAGAATAAGTCATTTAAAACAAAGGTCTTATTTACCAGCGACCTGACATTAAGCAGTGCCATCCGTGGCCAGGGTACTAAGTCACCTCTAGAAGCACGAGGCAGAGTGCATAGATTGCTTCGACAAACTCCCCGTCGGCGCGATGTTATCCAAATCCGAGTAGGAAAGCGTGTCGCAGAGCGGGCAGATGCTTGGTGATCAGCCGGGTAAATCCAGCGACAAGTAGGCAGTTTAGTGACCGGGCAATCCAGGGAGGAGGGAAAAAATGATGGCGTGTCCAGATTACCATGTACATGGTCCGTAATTCTGGCTCTGAGAAAGGCCCTGAGATGGACGCGACGGCCACTCCGTCTTCCCCGCTTCCTGTAGCGTTTCTTGTGGAGACTAGGAAGCGGTAGGTAGGAGAAGCCGCAGGACGAATCCAGTTGTGGTAAGTTAGCGCTGCCCACACTCCAGCAGGGGTCGGCCCGAAACGAATGGAGAGTACGAAGATTTAAAAGTGTTTGCCTGTCATATGTAATCAGTCCACAACCACTAGATAAACATAAGACTAGAAAAATAAAGATAAAAAACACAGTGCCGAGGTCCATAAGGGAAGGTAAGGGAAAAAGGGAGGGTAAAAAGCGGCGAGACGGACGGCAAGCCAAGTACACCGGCGCCATCTTGCATATAAAACTGCTATTTTTTAACCACAAACCACTGGATCAATTTCAAGGGTTTTGCACTTGATTTTTATTTAACCATAAAACACTGCAGAGATGCAAAGAAATAATCATTATAACAGTGTGCAAATACTATGTGTCCAAGCTATAGACGTCTCTGAAGCAACACTTTAAGAAACTCCTGCATAGCTGCGTGGTGCACAGTCCACATTTCACAGTGACAGCACAAAGACCCACACAGCTGGATTTGGATATTTAACATTCTTTCAGTAAAAATTAAACCCTGCATGAGTCCATGAATATCTGGCATTAATCAGATGAAAGCCTCTGCTGTAGCACCCTGTCATCCATTCATCCAAGAGATGTAACCAAGATACTGCCTCTATTAGATAATTATTAGATAATCATTTTTGAAAAATAATCTTTAACATCTAATTAATTTCAAATTTTTAATGTCAGATTTTACAGGATCAGGTGTAGCAGAGTTTAACTCAGAAAATTAAACTGTAACTCAAAATTTCTTTTAAATAAATTTCAAACGAGCCATCCTGATAAAGGGAATGTGTGCAGTTTTGGTGCTCCGTAAGTTCTGTGCTGAACAGCGTGGCTGACTCTTTGTATCTACTATTGCCTCCACAGTCTGAGTCCACACAGGTAATGAGCCATTATGACCAATTATGGAGTCCCCTTCCAGCTCGCGCTTTTTTGAGGTTATGTCAAAAGTTTTCTTGGAAATAAACACGGACTATTTGTTTAGGCAGTCTGTGTCAGTGGGCTCAGTCAGTGGTCACGTTGTCTTATTACAATGAACACATGCAGTGTAGATTGAGTTAATCCAGCCTTCTACCTGCAAGAAATCTTTAGTGCAGTATGTAATCTGCTTCTGAAAATAGCTCCCAGCAAGAAGAATTTCTTCTTTCAGCTCTAATCCGTGAAAAAAAGACAAAAAAAAACTTTGTTGATCTGTTCATTGTCACCGCTCTGATGTCAGGTGTACATGACTGGAGGATTTGGGGTTGGGTTCTCTGCTCATTCATCACTGCAGATTTTAGTTAGATTTGTTTGTCCGTGGGAACTGTGGGAACCTTAAATTACATTTTGGATGTAAACAAAAAGAACAGCGTGAAGGGATGTGAAGAAAAACAGATTTTAAACTTCTTCTTTTTTTTTACCTGGACTCTGGTGCCATCCTGTGGCTGCTATGAAACAAAAGTGAAGTAATGAAAATAAAAAGTGTTCTCAGATCAAGTCTGTTCTCTGTGGCATGGTTTTTAAATAGTTTTTACAGTGTGAGTAAATGAAAGGAGGATGTCGAAGCAGCTTCGCCTTTACATAAGCTGCTAATTGGAGCCATACATTATCCCTGTGACAGTCCAGTTTTGTGGTGGTAAAAACTCTGAAAATATCTAAAGATTTTTTAAGGCAGTCCTTCTACATAATCCTCTAACTCTGTGTGCTAATCCAGGCTTTCCCAAACTTAGGAATGTCTTAGGAATGTCTTTAATCACAACTGAGTATGAATTCTGCTTGTGTGAAGTCTTCTGGTAGCTTGCTTGTCACTGATGTGCTTTATTCTCTTTTAAAACTTTACCGCTTTGGTTTTTGCCCTTATCACCGTTCCTCTTCTCCGCTTTTTTTCTTTCCCTCTTTCTTTCTCCCTTTTCTTTTCCCCAGTCAAGTCTGTCCCGTATTCAGCAAATGAAAATAAAATAAACAATAAAAGCAAAGGTGAATCAAATAGACCAATACGGCAAGGCTGGGACGGTAAATTTGGTAAAGTAAATCATTTGGTAAAGTAAATCCGTTGGGCATCTTTCTTCGCCTTTAGACAACAATTCTGATGGCAAAAGAACCAAACGGGACAGGCAAAAAAAAAAAAACTTTACCGCTTTATATTTTGTTTGGAAAAACATATGTAAACATACACTGAAATGTGCATATCATATCAGGCAAAAACAGAGTCTTTACAATTCTAATGACCTTGAAAGTCAACATTTTTTATGACCATCTTATTTCTTCAACAAAGCCTGAAGTCTCATAGGCGTCTTACTCACCATTTCTTTAAGCAGTCTTCAGGAATATTTCTCCAGAAAACTCTTCTTTGGATGTTGTTGCCTTTTCTTGCATCCTCTGTCAAGATGATCTCACACTGCTTCAACATTTCAGAGGTCTGGGTTCTGGGGAGGCCAATCCATGACTGATAATATTCCAATATAATATAATATATTCCTTCCACCACCTGACAATGGTCTCAGTTGAAGGCAGCGGCACTCCATGTGCGCTGTACAAATTCATAACAGATGAGTTTGGGTTTTTGGGTTGTTGTTTTTTTTAATTCCCACCTATGCTTCTATTGTTAATATCTCGAAAACAACAGGAATTATGCAGGTTCAATATGACCAAAACTCCAGACTCACAGTAAAACATCATGCAAGTGTTACACCAGTGTCAAGTTCAGGAAAGTTTCTTCATGGTTTTTAGACTGATTACAAATCAAACCTAAAGCTATGCCAGCTTCTAGCTTTGCTTGACAGTGTGTAGAACAAACCTGATGACACAAACTCCCAGAAAATGTAAATGTCCAGCAAAAGTTTCAGTGCTGTGATCGAAAAACGAAGCTGACTTAGGCCAAACACAGCTGTGTGGTTAGCACAGTAAACACAGCAGTTCTTTCTCTGTACAGTTTACTTCATGCATTGATTTATTGTGAGCAACACTAGATGATAACAGAGTTATCATTACAGTTAACAGTCTCATTATTTTACTTTCCTTAGTTGTAACATGTGATCACAATTATTGTCTGCATCAGTGTTTCACAGAAAGCATGATCAAGATGTAGTGATAGCCAAATTAGCCAGCAGATGTCACTGTGGAGATGGGTTTCAGGTGGTTTTGAAGCCACCTGTAACCAAACCAAGAGTTGCCAGGTGTGCCTCATTAGGAGGGCGGGCAGGAAAGGAGTCACCTTCTGAAAGAAGTAAATTAAACATAAACACATGGAAAGTTTAGAGAGTCAAAGAAAGAAAAATATGCCAGCAAAAGAGGACTGGGGAACTGGGAAACTCTGCACGCCACACGGGGATATGTCGAATTTTCAGCTTATAGCTTATTAGGAATCATCCTCTTGGCACATAAATGCTATTCTCTGTCTCTCAAACTGAATTATCGCTGCATTTTTATGGATTCAGCTAAAGAAATGGGAACAAAGTATAATTAGTAACCTAGTAACCATGAGCCTAAAGATACAATTCAGAAATGGTTCTTTGTGTACTCATCCTTTGAGTTAGATGCCTTTTTATACTTCAGTCAGTCATAGATCAGGTACAGGGAGTGGACTGAAAATGAGGGAAAAAGCAGCCAGTGTCCATTTCCAGCTGGTGCAGAGCGCAACATATCACACGTATTCCTGCTGCCCTTCACTGCTTTCAGTGAAACTGAGAGACCACTTTAAAATCCTGTTATTGTCAGCTCTGCATTGGGGTGGGGAACTCCAGGCCTCAAGGGCCGGCGTCCTGCAGCTTTTAGAGCTGTCCCTGATCCAACACAGCTGATTAAATTACTTCATTAACCTGTCTTGAAGTTTTCCAGAAGCCTGGTAATGAACTACTCATTTGATTCAGGTGTGTTGACCCAGGGTGAAATGTAAAACCTGCAGGACACCGGCCCTTAAGGCCTGGAGTTCCCCAGGGTGGGGATGTAAGCAGGGGCTGCTTACATGGACAGGACCCTGCTTACATCAGACCTTCTGAGCAGGCCTCTCTCATCCTCTAAGTATGGTCTCCCAGCTGTTTCTCACTCTGACTTTAAAACCAGAGGCAATCCTATTTTTGAGGTTGTTGAGTGAATTCACTCAAACAACCTCTAAAACCTGTACAACCCATAAAAACAACCTATAAAAACTCAGCCAGGCTGATGTTTGATAGGTTAGCTTTCCCTTAATCTTCTTCCCTTTAATTTGGACCATAGATTGCATCTATTTGCATGTATCGAAGTGTGTTTGTTAGAATGATTATGTGTCTGTAACTTATCTTTAATGTGTGGCTTTTATTCAAATTGAGATGCACTTTGTAACTCTGTCTTTTAAAAGGCGCCGTAAAGACCTCATGAAAGCCTGGAAAAATGTTGCTCAAGACCACTTTAGCAAAATTACAAGAAAGTTTGACTTTTTAGAAGTAAAATATAAAGAAAAGGGGAGTGACTCACCATCTTTATAAAACCCAGCAATTAATTTTTGACCACTGTCAGGACATGAGTCTGTGACCTCTGCGTTAACCACCATTAATGCAGTCTACATGACTCGTTCTGCACTGTCGAGGGGACATCCTGCCTTTTCTATTGATGACAGATTTGTGGGGGCTGAGCTAATAGAGCTAACATTGATTTAGTAGGATTTCAGAAATGCACAGTTACTTTTATTTCTTTGTAGTGGGCAGCAGGACACATTTTCAGATTTTGAGCCGTATTTCGGGAAGCAGGAGGCAGGATGAGGCAGGAGGGATTTTACTTCAAACCGTGGAAGGGGAGTCAGTCTTATTGCTGTCAGGGGATGAGGTGGAGGAAGGCCAGACATCAGAGCAGGAAGTTGAAAGCTCAGAGGAAGACATATCAGCTTTTGAGGAACCACACAAACACACACACAGACACACACACAAAGCTGCCAATGAAAGATGATTCCAGGCTGGTGTCCTGTATTGCGGTCAAAACCAAATCCTAGAGCTTCAGAGCCCGAGCTTATGTAATGCTTCTTATCCAAGATGGACTTTGGGCATCGTCACTTTGCCCGTACTCAGGCTCCTCAAAGCCGGCATGTCCTCCACTGAACTTTCACCTTCTTGCTCTCATGTCTGGCCCCTCCTCATCATCTCTCGACAGCTCGAGTTTTGACTTCACTTCCAAATTCTGAGTAAAATCCTCTCTGTCTCACTCAGCCATCTAATCATTTTTATGAGACAGAAGATGACCCAGCAAGTTTCTTTGGGAAAAAAAAATCTGAATATGAAAACAATGTTTTTCTGTGTCTCGGGACATAAAAGATCTTTTCCCTGAGTATGATTTTTTTCCGTTTTTGTGCTTTTTAACATTTAATAATACAGTAATTTAATTCAATGTATTTTTCTTTTTTTTTAAATTTACAAATAACATCTTGCACCTGAAGTACCTTCAGTGACCACCAGGGGACGGCAGCTCACATAATCACTAGTTTAAACAATTGCTCAAATTATTCCTCAGCAACTATTCGGCTTGTAGATTTATTGTTTGCATAATTGTTTTCGGAAAGATTGTTTAGTATTAATTCTTAAATTATTTTTCTTCCCTAATTCTGTTTAGATTCTTCTATTACCTGTATATCTTTGGGTTTTATATTGTCAATTGAAATTCCAATAGTTACCAGCATCACGGTCTCTCTGTGGTCATGTTGGCAACTTGAGCTCCAAGGTGGATGCTTTTTGATTTAAACCCTTTAAACATTTCTTATTTCCTCCTCATGTCCTAGTTTGTGTATGTGTCTGTATTTGTATCACCACACAACTGATTCGAGGTTCACGTCTTCAGCTTGACTGCAGGTAAGATGAGAGGAACAGTGACTGGGGGATGAAAAGCAGGCAGCACAGATGGAAAAGCAGATGGGAGTTTCTCAAGGGAACAAAAAGAAAAGTTCATGCGAAGAGAAGGGGCTCCTTTTATCCTTGTATCTTAAATTAAGTTTTAGCCCTGTAGAGCGAGCACATTCCCCCTGCTTTCAACCAGCAGTCCCCAAACAGCTGTTTAAAGGTTCAGGTTGAGACTTTGGTGAGGATAAAGTTAGGGAGGGCACGGCTGCGTAGTTACTGCAGAGCATATCAGTGAGGGTCCTCACATGTGAGGATGTGTGATATCTCACATGACATGACACGTGTTCAAAGTTAGGCAGGGCTGAGCTGTAATAATCTTTCGTAATTAAGATTTATTTGATGACTTGGCACAAAATCAGGAATAAAAAAAGAATATTGTGCTTTTACTCTATTTCATTTGTTGCTAAGATCTTTTATCTTCCATTCCTTCTACACAAAGATGCAGAGACCGATGATGGTGCTGGGCGATGCCCTTCAACAGCCAAGCCCACATCCTGGTATGTCCTCCACACTCTTGAGACTGTGCCATCCTGGACGAGTTGGACTGTCTGTGCAATGTCAATGAGCTGCAGCTACCGTCTCCTGTTACTAATACTAACAACAGTAGCAAAAAAGGAAAACTAGAGACGTATCAGTCTGGAGGGATAAGGAGAGAGCAATAGTCTGTGGTCACTGCCTGTGTTGGGTCTAAACTCAGACCCCGCTGTATCCAGGACTTATTCCCATGAAAGAAAAACAAGGCAACAGCGATCGATCGTTTTTACTTGCGCAAGGGAGGCCTTTGGTCAAGAACCAGCTCTTGGAGCTCACGCTCCTAACCTGTCTCCAGCCCAAAGTCCTTCAAAGAGCAGCTTCCCTCGCAGCTATTTATTGACAAACTGTTACAGTTCACACAATAGTTTACAACACGTACCTCCCCTCTTAACCCCCCTTGGTTACAAAGACGAGGCACTGTATGTATATATGTGTGTGTGTGTGTGTGTGTGTGTGTGTGTGTGTGTGTGTGTGTGTGTGTGTGTGTGTGTGTGTGTGTGTGTGTGTGTGAGAGAGACCTCCTGCTGGGCAGGAAGCTTACATCAAACAGACCTTCCAGATAGGATGTGTCTGTAATCAAACCTACAGCCCCTCACCCAAAAACTCAAGAATCTGGGGAGGGGGACTGTGGAATTGCTTTCATCCCACAGTTAAACAATGTAGAAATGGATGGTAAGCATAAAAATGACAAACATTTAACAATTCACTCTAACAGCCTGCTAAATCATTTTCTTTTTGGGGGGTTTGGCTGTTGTCCTGTTGCATCTGTTGTTACTTTCACTTTCACCAAAACAGCTGAATTGGCTTTGCAGTGGTTTATGTTTCCTAAGTGAACAGACTGATATCCCTGAGGTTTAACTGACTTTGTTTATGCCATAATTATTGAGTGTTCCTTTATTTATTAATTTTTTTGGAGCTGTATTTTTTTTAAGGCTTTGCATGAGACATCTGAACCTACCAGTCACATTTCCCAGTTATCAGTTTCACTTCCTTTGACTCTGTCCGGCTCATAATTGCGTAACTCCATTCTGCTCAAATGCGTCACAATCTAAAGTAAATACAGGAAAAGTAAAGAGCGGCAACAATAACACAGTTTGGTTTTTCTCTGTTAACTAGTGAAGCAATATACCCTCACTGACCTCTGACCTCTGACCTCACAGGTCTGATGCGAACTGATGCCTTTATCTGTGCCCACTGGAAACATAAACATAAGATGAGAACTGAGAAAATATCTGCAAATATGGAAGAAAAAACATTTAAAAGGATTCAGTTTGTGTGATTGAACAAACAGAGCTTCATTTCCATGATAAAAAAGCTTTTATGGATTAAACATATGGAATCACAGGTTTACAGTTGTGATCAAAAGCTTATAAATTTAACAACGATGGGTCTTTCTCTACATTTTACAATCAGCCAGCGATATACTCTCCACTGTATAAAAAATAAAGAGAAATAATACAAAACAGTCTATGTACAAGGCAAGCATGGTTTTTGGCTTTAATTCAAATCAAATCCATTTTATTTGTGCAGTGCCAAATCCCAACAGTCACCTCAAGGCGCTGATAAAACTCGTTTGGATGAGAACATTCTGTGTCTGGGAAACTGAACACTGATCACCCTTAAAGTGAAGTATCTGTATTCTAATTTTATCTCAAATTGAATGCTATCACGTAAAAGTAAATGGAGTTCCTGAAAAACCGATAAATTTTAATAGGTGTGGTAGGCCTTATTAAATTAAATGTAAAATAACAATGATACATGATAGACTTTCAGGAAAAAACTGAACTCCAAGAGGATCATAGTGAAATTACTGATGATAACATGCTGTTCAGACAGCTTTTTTTGTTGAGCCCTGAATTTGGTACCAATTTAAACATACAGTGTTATCAAATGCATTCAAAACATGGAAAAATGAAGAGTCACAAGAGCTACAGTTACCCAGGAAACACCAATGATATCTTGCCAGTCAAAACAGAGGGGTGTACTGCAAAGTGAAATTACAGCAATAGATCAGAAGGCTGCAGTATGTTGAGCTTAAAGTGTGGAGTATCGTGAAGGTGATAACTTACCCTGCTCCTAACACTAATAATAGCCCCTTCTTAGTACCTGATTAAACCTCCTGTGCTTTCTTTTAAGGTTTAGGACCATATTAACATGATAGCATCACATAGTCACTCCAGTTTTGTGGGCTGCACATCCACTACCAATTTCCTGTTCCACTACATCCCAAAGGTTCTCTACTGCATTGATATCTGGTGACTGTGGAGCCGATTTGAGTACAGTGACCTCATTGTCATGTTCAAGAATCCAGTTTGAGATGATCCTGCTGGAAGCAGCGATCAGAAAATGGGTACACCGTGGTCATGAAGGGATGTGCTCACCAGCCTGAACCGATCTAAGAAAGGATGGATCCATCCTTTCATGTTTATACCAAATTCTGTCCCTACCATCCAAATGTGGCAGCAGAAATCGAGACTCATCAGATCAGGCAACATTTTTCCAATCTTCTGTTGTCCACGTTTGGTGAACCAGTGTGAAATATAGCCTCAGTTTCCTGCTCTTAGCTGACAGGAGTGTCATCGGGTATGGTCTTCTTCTGCTGCAGTAGCCCATCTGCACCAAAAACAGACAGATGTTGACATTGTTTCCACATACAGTAGTGGTCTCTGCTTCCCCATGTCAATATAATCAGCTTAGTGTCTGAATCAATTAGCTCAGTGGGGCTCCAAAGTGAGAGGTCGGGGATTTGAGCTGCCGTTATTTGGTTTTACATTTTTTTCAGCTTTGTTTTCCTTAAAAAAAAAAAACATAAATTGATTTTTAAACAAAAACTTTCCCTTGCATATTTCCTGAATCTTTTCTTGGACAATGAGTCTTAACTTACAATATTAATGAGCTGAACAGCCTGTGAGATGACCGAACTGAAAAGCAGAAATAAATATGCTTACCTATAAGCATATTTGCAACATAATATGCAACATCTACTACATCACAGTAGCAACCAACAGAGCTGAAAAATGAAGCCAATGTTCATGTGCCAAAAACTGCAGTTCCTCTAATGATCACTTGAAGCTGGCTCCAAATCCCTATAGCCTGCCATGCGAAAATGCCCAACTTCACGGCACATATAAGCATGTTTACAGCCTGATATGAACAACACGTTTGGTCTCTATAATTAATTTCTTCCTTCATATCAACTGTACAACTGTAGATAACTCAGCCATGTAAATATAGGTACAGCTTTTTTATTATGAGGTGGACACACTCTTTTTTTACTTAGCACTAATCAGCAGGTATGGATGAACCTTATTAACCAAACATACTCTGCATATCAGTTAAAAAAAGAAAAGCTTATATGAAAGGAAGAACTAGATCAGCCCTATAAAACTAAACATAAAATATGAATATTTCTGTACACATCTACCTTCAGGTATATAAACTGTATGGCTAATTTCTCCAATATGGATTTAGCATTTTTATGTAAGTTTTAATTTGTGCATTAACTATTTGAAAACTATTTTTTAAAAGTCAGTTAGTCATTCTTGGATGTGGAGAATAATTATAAAAATTAATTTGTTGTTCTGGAAACATTATAGGAGGCACTGTTTCATCCGTTATGTGTTTAAAAATGTCAAATATCACTGTGAAATCTCACGGCGATGTGGAAAAAAAATATATATATATCTCCGGGAGGTTTGACGGTCCAATACGAAGTCTTTCACTTCAAAAAACGTTTGCAAGCCACAAGTTCAGTCCCTGCAGCATCAGGCGATATGTGTATAAAAGCGAGGTTATGTATAATTCCTCCACACTGACCGAACACGAGCGCCCGTTCTCAAAGTCTTTAACAAAACAGGCTATTTGTGTCGCAGATCACAGCCCGGTGATCTCAGTCTGCAGGATGGACTGGGCTCGGGAGTTTCTAGAACACTGGGTCGAGCTTTCTGTACCATTTTGGTTCACGCTGTGGAGCCTGAAGTCCTGTCCCACGCAGCGCTTTACAGAAAAACACTTCCATGTCCTCCTCAGCTCACTCTGAACCTTTATGTGCAAAAAGTAGAATTATATTAAATATGTTATATATTAAAAAATCGTGTAAATTATGTTACGAAGAACACATGCATAGGCTCACCTCACTGTTGAGGAAACAGTAGAGAACCGCTACAATTAGACCCTAAAAGGAAACAAATACCACCATAACAGATCAGTGCAAACGTGTCAGAAACAAGGCTATATTAATACTAAAGGACGCTGCCTTTAAGTGTCACCACCTATCCTGAGCATCCTCATCTGTCACACCAACCCACTGCATGTCCTCATTCACTACATTCATGAATCTCCTCCATTGTCTTCCTCTTTTCTTTCTGCTGGTGCCTTTAGAGGCAGTGAGAGAGAAAGGAAGGCAGAAGTGTGGAGGCAACTTTAAATGATTGGTTTGTTGGGACAGCACAAGAAATGAGCACATCAGAGTGACAGCTCAGGCTGAGTGTTTGGGGACAAAGTTAGAGAGGCAAGGTTGAGAACAGATGGTGGATATGTTGGACAGAAGGAAAAGAGGAAGACCGCAGAGAAGAGTGAAGGATGTGGGGAAAGAATGGAGACTGTCTGCAGACACAGAGCCAGACATTAAACTAGGACACAGTATATGAGCTAAAAAAAAGAACATGCAATGTTTATTTTTCTTGCTACAGCTCCCAATCATACATGACTATCTTGTAAGGGTCAAAATTCTTGATGTGGTTCTCTCCACTGCTGGGTCTTAACTTGATGACATTTTTATCTTCCACTACAGTCATTTTCCTACCAGAGCAAAAAAGGCAAATCATTTTATTTAGGAATTTTATGTTTTTAAATGTCTTATAGTACCTGGAATGATCCGAGGCCGAGATCGAAGAAGATCTTCACTTGCTTCACGTTTTCATTTTCCGGTTCCATCAGGTAGAAAAACACCACGTAATACACCCCAAACAGAGGGATCAGCAGGAGTGTGGACTTAGCCAGGCGCCTGATAAAAACACATAATACACACTCACTCAATGCACACAATACATTTAGACTAAAACTTATCTGCGAGACCATCAGTGGGAAATCTCTTTCTTTCACTTTTTCTCAACAGTGCAGAAAATTTTTTTTATTCAGGATATTAAAAACGAGAGTTACTATGAGGAAAAAACCTTAAAATTCATTCTAGTCTTGAGGAATGGCTATTATTTGTTTTGTAAAGAAAGAATAATCAAAATAATTTGTTTCCAGATTGAGAAGCAGAAACAGGCAGGAAGATTGATACTAAGATGTCCAAGTTTAAACACAGTTAGCTGATAATATGATAACGGTTCCTGTCTAATGTGTCGAGGAAATTTGATATGACTGCTGCTTTCGTCACCACATTATCAGGAAGCCCTCTTAAATGTATATAAATCTAATCAGCGAGAGCTCGGAGGTAAAAATATGACTCCTCAGTTCCTTGACGTACTTGTATTGGCATTGATCGTTTCCGCCGACATCACAGCTGCGCAGTTTCTGCACCAGGATGCGGATGATGCTGATGAACAGGATGAAATTGATCTTGTAGAGAAACACGGCAGAAAGAAAGAGGAGTCATATTAGCGAAAAGTGACTTCTTTAAGAGTAGAAAGGTTAGGAACTAATTTCTATGAAATTTGTCTGTCCAGGAGCAAAGAGTCCAAAAACTGACTGTACAGTTGTGTTTCTGAACTCCATCCATCCATCCATCCATCCATCTTCTCACATTTATCCAGGGCTGTCTGGATAAGTTTGCCTAGGCAGAGAAACGCAGACCTTCCTCCACCCAGCTATCTGCTCCAGCTCATCTTGAGGAACACCAAAGCATTCCAAGGCCAACTGGGAGGCATAATCTCCCCCAGCATGTCCTGGGTCTACTTCAGGCCCTCCTCACTCAGGAGGTCATAATCTTAATTATCCCCACGCCACCTCCATTTAATGTGGAGGAGTAGCAGTTCTAATCTGTCCCTCTAAATAACTGAATTCCTCACCCTGTCACTTTAGGTCACCACAGCTGAAGGCAGGGATGTAGAACGACCAGTAAATTGACATCTTCACTTTTAAGCTCAGCTCTCTCTTTACCACAACGGACCAGTATAGTGTTCACATCACTGCAGACATGGCCCCAGTCCATCTGTCAGTCTTCTGCTCCCCTCACATGTGAACAAGACCCGAGTGACGAGATACTCCACTGTAACGCTCAACAACCCTTCATACAGTCCTCTTCACACTTGGTGGTTTATTGCTGGGGACCTGAGTAAGTGAAATGTGATGTACTTGCATTTATAGAGTGATTTACTAACCACTCAAAGCTCTTTAGAGTGCAAATTTTAAGGCCTTTATGTATCTCACATCCATGGCCATTTTAGCATCAGCGCTTTAACCTTTGATGCATGTCTTTGAACTACGAGAGGAAGCCCCAGTACCGAACACAGGCAAAAGAAGAACATCTAAACTCTACACACAAAGGCCTTAGCTGGGTTTTAATTCATTTTGAAGAGCAGTTCTCATATGTTGATAAAAATCAGCTGCCTTCTTCACTATGAGTGTAAGTGGAGGGGCTCACACCCACATACAGGTGTGTTTATGTGACATATATGATGATTTCTGTGAGCATCATAAACCAAATACTTTTATAAATACTTAAAAATACTTTTTCAAGAATAAGAAACCAGCCAACCAGGTTATAAAAACTGAGAGGTGCTGAAATGACACCAAGTGCAGCTAATAGCTGTGCTTAGCTGGATCATTAGCCACAGTGGGACCACAGGGAGTGGGAAGTAGGCTCAGGATCATGTTACTCAGATGATCTAAAACTAACAAAGGTGTATTTTTTGTATATGCATTCCCCTAATTTTAAGTGTATTTTCTCTGGTTTTCTGTGTTCAGTGACTTCCATCGCTCATTCGTACTGTTTGAACAAGCAGTTCACGAGAAAGCTACGCTCCAAAACCTGCCCAGTCATGTTTTAAACCAACATACACAAACACACATTCAGAGAGCATGTCCTTACAGATGACTGCGTTTTCAGAACAATAACTTTATAACTGCCTGCATTTCATATATTTAGAGTTCATCTATAAATTGTAGTTATAACCAAATATAAATGGAAACTTGATGGCACAAAGCACACATTAGAGCACACGTTATTGCAAAATGTTCAACATTCAAATCGTACAACTTAAATAGAGCTTAGCAAAAACAAGCAGTAAGCAGTTCGCTCACAACGGATCAAGCAGAACTTCACTGTTGCAACAAGTAAAAATAGTAAAAATAGAAAAGTTCAGCATGACAGCTTGCTCTGATGGATTATCTGCTGGCTCGCATGTTTTGAAATCGACTGCTGACTGATTGAATTTTATCTAAAACTTATCTGTTTGCAGATGTTTCCTCAATGACTGAGCAGCCTTTATACATTTTTTTATGAATGTCTGTATCAGAGGATATAATTGTGTCTGGGATTTCCAGTGTAAATAAAGAGATCCCCCATCTGAGGCCAAGTCTCACGGAAAATCCAAAAATAGCGATAAAATATGTCATACTGTAATTTTTTAGTGTGCTGCGTATGGAAATGAATGTTGCTGGAGTAGCTTTGCAACTCTGAAATTAATGGATTTCAATGGGAAGGATGATTTATGCCTGCACTGTTTGTTTGTTTTAGACCACTCTGGCTGTGACAAAGAGAAAAAAATGCCGCTTTTGTCATAATCATAATATTTTAACCCAATCTGTGATCTTTTACTAAACCTCATCAACTAGTTTTGATGCTTAAACTTTTCTCCTGGAAACCCAACATCAAACAGTATGTTAAAAAGAAACATTATTTGTGAGTACTTTAGCAAACTCCATTACCATAATAAAAACTACAGTACAAAGTGCTCTGGTTCAGTCCATGAGTTGAAGTATAACCATCTATGTGTCTTAAAGCTTCAAAATGAAAAGGACTCATTGTGCAGATTGACTCTGGTATGGTTTATAAAGATGTGAATGCTATAGTCATTCGTTATTTGTATATAACATCTTCCCTTGTAGAACACGATTAAAAATGGAAAAGTACTGAGTATTGCTGCTGACAGAAAACAGATCAGCAGCAATACTTTTGTAGTTTTTAAATGATGCTCAGTTGTATCAAGTGAGTGAAGCTAACATCCCTGACATCATTACACCACCAGCAACAGCCTGTACCTTGGATAAAAAGCAGGATCCATGTTTTCATGTCGTTAATGCCAAATCCTGCCATCTGAATGTTGCATGGCATGTTTCCATTTAGCATCAGTTGAACAGGAGTACCTAAACGATGTGTCCAGTAAGTGTGTGACTCTAAAAACCAATGAGTGGCTGTGCAGGCTCTGTAATAATGTATCATTTTTAATATGGTGAATATTTATTTGTAAAATTAAAGTAATGATCCAATGTTCAATATTTTAGTAGAAGAAAGCAAAATAACATGAGAAAAGGAGAACAAAGACAAAGCAGGTGAAAAAGAAAATTGCAGATTAATGACTAAAAACAACAACAACAACAAAAAAAACAGACGAAACACAGACTTGACCTATTAATTGAGACTGTGTTATACCCACTGGTGGGGCATAATGGACTGTGTGTACAATCATCCTGACCACAGATCCACTCACTTTTACTCAGGTCAATTCTTTATATTATTTATAACTAATAAGAATTGTGTGTCGTAAACTTCTGTCTCCTGCAGTCCAGGATGCCGAAAAAACATTTAAGAAGTGCTTTTTTAATTCATGAAAAAACTCTGTCTCTTTTGATGTATACAAGATTATCCTGGGACAAAACTCACAATGATAGATGCCATGATGGGCCAGTTGATCACTCTGTTTGGTACGGGGTCGTTGTTCATCTCCCAACACCTGGAAGCGAGTAAATAAGTCAGTGAGATTTATAATATTTCCTGACCTAGAGATGGTTAAATGAAATCAAAGATGCACTATTTTGATATAAGCTTCAACCAATGCAACTGCATGCACGTGGTGGAAATTAAGGATAAGCATAATGTGTCCCCTGCAAGTTTGTAATGTTTGATTTTTGCACTGACTTTGACATAGTTTGTGAAAACAATGTTTAAACACTTGCAGACTCACCCCGTGTCCTCCATGTATATCCTACAAATGATCCATGCCACGATGAACACAAGAGGGATTCCTGAGAACCAGAGAGTAGAGAGGAAGGTAGATATGGAGGAGAAGAGGATCTGTTTAGGTTCTCTATCTGGCAGGCACAGAACATCCTCGCAAAGTGCCACAAAGGAAATATGACGTCTACACACACATTAAACATCTGGGGCTGAACGGTGATGCATTGGGGAGGAACTGTTGGTAAAGTGGAGATGGATAGTGGAAGGAAGGTGTCAGAAGGCAGCAGCTGAGACAGAACGGAAGAGAGCGAACGCAGAGGCCAGGAGAGTGTTTACTGCCCAGACTTTCCCTGAATACACCAGCTCACTTCAGACGCACTGTCTGCTGGTTGTCTGAGTGCTGGCACTGTGTTTTGCAGAGGTTCACACTAAAGGGGTGCTTCAATGGGGCTGTCTATGAAATTTCAAAATTTATTAATATAATTGATTTTTTTTTAAACTGCAGGGTTAATAGCATACTAACTGCAACCAGGGAACATAGAATGAATTGTTGTTTTCATAAACTTTTCTGGTCTTCCTGACCTCTTGGAGCCTCACTCATACAGAGCTGAATTCTCTGCAGGGATTTTCTTAAGGGCTCGATCTGCTTTGCATCAACACCTCCTGTGAGAAATTTAAAATCACCGTTTAACCTAGCATGAATCCCAGAGAGCACAGTGATGTATTGCTGACCTATATGTGCTGTGTGGGTAGTGGCAGACATTACGTAGCAGAGAAGTGTGTTTGCTCATTGTGAAGAGGTCATTTGTACGTTGTTTAGCACTGACTTGCCAACGGCTAAGCTTGGGCAGGTCAGCTAGTCTCATTTTATGTGCACATAAAGGTTAAAAGGAACAATTAGGCTAGTTACTGTACATTAAGTAGATTGCTTAACAAAAGCCATCCGTGTCAAAAACATATTAAAACATAAGGTTAATCTTCAAAGGTTTCAGGGGTTCATTTTAGCCCAGGATTAATTCAATCGAGTGGTAATGATGGAACAAATTTCACAACTCAATTCATCTCTAGAGAGAGAGACTGCGCTTTGTTTGGAAATACTTCAGATTTTGGCCAGCAGATGGTAAATGTGAAAAAAAAATGATGGGACAAAAGATTATGAGCAACCACAACCTGACTGAAACGCTGCGGGAGGACGTTAAGAGAACTGTGAATAAACAAATGCCTGCAAATCTCAATGAGCCGAAGTAATATTTTAAAGAAGAGTGCCAGAATTTCTCCACAACAATGTAAGAGACTGATAAAGCCATTCAAAAAGGTATTACTTCAAGGTATTGCTGATAAAGAAGGTTTTAAAAGTCACTGAATCATGGGACGTAATTAGTTTTTCACTGGATTGCATACCCATGTGAAACTTTGTAAGAAAGAAAAAGTTCCAAGTAGCTCAGCTCCCTGATGGTTTGACCACTTTGTTAGTTGAGTGATGTTAATGGAC